>NC_048897.1:20634983-20764917 GCF_011077185.1 Oxyura jamaicensis
CTTTTTTAAAATTTATTTTAAACCTATCTTCTGGCAGTATTAGACAATAAAAGGCACAGAAGCTATAGTAATGCTAATTCATACTGGAGCAAACAATTTGTGAATAGCATGTGACAACAGAAAGGTGCCTGATCATTTGCTTAGATCTTAGAGCACTGGTAATGCATGTAAAATAATTGTCTTTCCTTATTTGTATTACTCATTCCACAGCATCTTGCTTGTTGTTCACTGATGAACAGCATTCCTTCATAGGCAAAGAGCATCATGAAGAACAATTACATATGCTTTTTCTAAAACTTAAAAACAAAACATAAAATGCATTAAACAAACAACAGAATGTATTTGAGAAGTATTCTCAGAACTCTTCCTTCCAGAAAGGAAATCCATTTCAAGTGCACTTTTAGAGCAGTTCCAAATGGGAGTCAAGTCTTTGAAGTCATCTTCTCCAAGCAGATTAAAAATCAAAACCAGAGACAAAACAACCCAAACCTGCAGGGTATTTTAATAGAAGCTTTTATACTACACTTTATAATACAAAAGATTTTTTTTTCCACAGATCTTAAAGTCTGCTGGCAACACATAACATATTTGTCTGATTCCATAATGTATTACTTGCTTTGCTCACTCAGGTTTGTGTAGCTCTTATTTGTCCTCTTAATGAGCAGCTTGGAAAGGATACTCTTGACGTCAGAAGACTTCTGTATTCTTATGGTTAACCCCAACAGCCAAGGAGTACTATTTTAAAAAGAAAAAGAACTATATGCTAGAATTAATAAATGCCAAATAAATTTTCTTCTATTCAAGTAAAAAAATTAATCTCTCTTCATCCAGAATTCATCCGTAAACTGGAATAACATGTCATAAACCATGCAGCACTATTAAATCTTTCTTACACTAATGCTGATTGATGTAAAAGTTAAAATACATGTTATCTTCTCATGAGAAATGCAGCGTGACGCTGAGCAAAAGAGCTTAATTTCAAGAGAGGACACAGACCAGGCAATTAATTGGGTCAACACAGAGCCTGTTATTCCTGGAGTATCTCACTTTAGTCTACAATGTTGATTAGTGCCTTTTGAGCATCACGGGGCAACAGAGGAACAAAGGCTTTTTTTTTTTTTTTTTTTTTTAAAATGGAGTGGCTTGCAGATTTATTATAATAGCATCTGTATATGTGTCAGAGGTTATCACTGGTTCCCTTAAGTGACTGGTGATGTGTTCTAGGAGATGGGCTATTTTATGAAACCCATATATATAGAAAAATATAAATCCATATAAATAAAATTTTAAAGGAAAGCTCACATAATTTGTAATTTTTGTTATTCACAGTTAAAGTGTGCGACTACATGCTTTTATGAATAAGGACAGCTAAATTAGAGGCTAACCCCAAGGCTTATACTTTAAGATCTTTCAGTGTTTAATTTATGCAAATAAGAGTTGTTACTCTTGAACTTACTATATTGTCAGTCACTGAGGAATTGGGATTAAGGAATAGAAAGATTGTCAGATGCTAAAACTAACAAAAGTCTTAGTTGTAAGTAGCATTTCCTTCCAATTCAATTTGATCTTTTACTATTTTTACTGTTTCTAGTACAGTCGCTGTCTTTTCTAACATACCAAAAATAAGTTACTCCTTCTTCTTAATAAACCAAAAATAAGTTACTCTAAATTACATGAAATACTTCCAAGGTTCTATTCACAGCAGTCTTGTGAAGCAGGACAGAGTTCTCCTTACTTTACAGATAGGGAACCTGAGGCAGGAAGCTTAGCAATCACCCTAAGGTGTTGTTATACAACAAATAACTATTGTTAAAATTAAGGACTTCACATTTTGCAAGAATATACTATTAAAAAATTGCATTTCCCAGTGGAGTTCAGAAGAGGGGCAGAGGAGATTGGTAATTACTAAAGACACAGCTCTTTTAGCTCTGGGTCATTAAGTTCTTCACAAATGTAACTGTTCTATCATTTTTAGACTTCGGAAAAAACAGAAACAAAGAAATGAGTTTCCTAGGTCACTTGTCCCATGTTTGACTGAGACCCAGAAATACAGTCCTGAGGCCCTAAATGAGGCACAATATAGCCATTAGATCACAGGATTCCTTCACTCTCTCCCAGCCTGATAACTTGGTCTTCATTCTTTGCTTTAAAGCTGATGTCTGACTACAGCTGGGAATTGCAGCAACATTGATCATCCACAGTCCTTTCACTAGTCGAAAGTGGGAAAATTAGCACCTCAACAGTATGAAAACAACTATTTCCTCCCAGAGAGGGAATATGTTAATTAACCAGCACTCTCAGGATAAGGCTAACACCATGGCTCAGGTAAACATACACACAAGTAGACATACACTCACCTAGTGGCCTATAAACTGCTCATAAAAAGCATTATGAACTGAAAGAGATGTGTAAGTACAGGACTTAATGCGAAGTCCACACAGCACCTTTGCAATAAACATTCATTCATGAAGACATCTGGTCTGGTCTTGTAGTTAAGGCTTGTAGAAATATATGTAAATCTTGAAATCAAAAGCGAAGTTACACACAAATCTTGGAGCTTCTTATCAAGATCTATTCCCATTTGTCCCAGCATTAGGAAAATCAAGAATGTAATGAAAAAATTAAGCATTACGGCATTAATGAGCAAACCATTAGTGATCCATATTGATCTATCTGCTTGGTATCACAAAAAACTTAATAGTTTATTACACAACTTTCCGTATATTGTTTTAAAGTGTAATGTATAACTGTATTATATAACATGAATTATACAGTATACTACCTATGTATAATACAAGCATATAATACATATTGTTATACATTCACAATTTATTACACAGCTCTGTTGCGATACAGGTGCAGCTTCAGATCTTACCACTTCACGGTTGGGCTGTATGGAATTCCAGCAACACAAAACTATAGGTCGTGTCTTGACAGTTTTAAGTTGACGAGCTTGGACTGCTTTATTTTATTTCAAGAGCTCTGACAGTTTTTCATTTCTATTATGTAAGTTCTGAGCTCATATGTTTTAAGCGTCCAGGTTTTATAAATCAGAGCTGAGGTTAGCACCACCAGCCACGTTCTCATTGGGGAGAGGAAGAAAGCCAAGGTCCCATAGGTTCGCTGCAAGAAATAGCAAGAATAGACCTGCCAGGCCAGCAGGAGTGCCATTGCCAGATGAATAAGCACAGCCAAGAGGCGTCGGACATGATGGATGTGAGAATGGAAACTGTGACCCTGGCACCGCAGCAACAGGCACCAGCACAGATAGGCCATTAATGGCATGTTGAAAAACAACATCTGAAAAGAAGAGCAGAGGAAAATAAGACAATGACCAAGCCAAATATCCTGGGCAACACACATCTGTGCATAGAAACATAAGAGCACATATAACTGTCCCATTTTAAGGGCTAACTGCAGTTTCTATAGCTGGAATCTCGGGATGCACTTCCAGGACTCTGCAGCTGATACAACTGGGTCTGCCTGTGCCTCCGTCCCGGGCCAGGTATTCGTGCTCACTCCTTTGCAGTGCCTGGCACTGACATGCATCTGACCCTTCTTGGACCTGGTTCAGGAAACTTGACTGAAATCCTAGCACAGTAAAAAAGGAAGGCCTCTGTGTGAGTTTAGCTCTCTGACCCAGCTCACTGTGGTATAAAACAAGCGTTAGCACTGGCACAAGGGTGGGACCGTGACAGAGGCAACACTGACTTGCCACACAGACTAATGGCTACTGGGAAAACCAGAAGGTAGCCAGGTCAGACTGGTGGGAAAACCAGACTCAAGTCTACTTGGAGAGTGACACCTACTGATCCTAAGAACTATTGAGTGGACAAGAGTTGCCCAGGACATTGAGTCCCTTTTGCTTAAATCACTGCAACTTGTGTGCGAGGACCCCCCCCCGCAAAAAAAAAAAAAAAAAAAAATCAGACAGGGAGAGGTAAACCTGTAGAGATGGCCTCTAATCCAGGCATCCAGAGAGTCCAAAGCAATATCAAATAGAAGAAAATAGAAGTTTGAGAAACCTATGCAAAACCTCCTTCTGTTCTGTGGTTTAAGTTTGAAGAAAGGCTAGAAAGAGCTTGCCATAGTCAGGCATGGCCTAATGCTGACTGACCATCTCTATTATTCCAGAACTCCTTTCTTTATAAAACTATAAAAAAAATCCAGAAGCAAGCTGTTGGTCACTGCTTATCTCTAAATACATACCTGTAAAATCCCAACCACGTATGTCAGACTGCCCTGTAAGAAGGAACCACCAACAAAGACCCCAAAAGAAAAACAGGCCCCCAGCTGGCCATCTACCAGTTCACCTACAAACCATGGTCCTGAAAGAAAGGGAAACAAACCAGAGCACCATCAGAAAATACAATATTGATATAACTATTTTCACTAATCCTTAGTACAAACTGCTTAACTGGGGAAAATTATTTCTCTATTGCTTGTCTGTAGTAATAAATCTTATCTTTCACCAACAATCCGAGGAACGTTCTTGATGTGAATGAATCATGACCTTTTGGACCAAAAGGTACACTCCATCAATGAGTTGTGGCATGCAATGAAAATATTTTTGATTTCATCTCAGTGACAATTTGTGACACCACAGATAATGTTTTCCTCATGAGAGAAGTGAAAACAGATTCTTTCAAATGCTGGCCCTTCCCCAGAATTACAATAAAACTTATGAAAGACAGTCAGAAACAGTTCCAGCTTGGCTCAGCTTACAAGTCAAAATGGGTAACCTGAACTATATTATGCATACTATGCTCACTTCCATGAAAGTAGCTATTTTAGTAACATATCAGAGGAGAAATAGGCTAGAATTCTTGATCTCAGAGCTGAGATTATTAGTGACTTGTCAAATGAAACATACATTCTGTATGCTCATTTTATACCAATGTACAGATCCTATTCAGTAAGTGAAACTCAAACTAAACTTAAAAATACTCTATTTTCAGGGTAGTTTAATAAAACTTAATTCATTCTAGGATTTTAAGTCCAGCTCTTAATGAGCAAACTTATTTTCTTTGGACATTGACTTCTGAAGTTCCACATCAATTTCATAACTTACGTAGCTTTTCCCCATTCTCCAAGATGTCAAAAGTTTATTTTTCCATCAAAATTTGATGTGTACTTTAAAAATAATATTATGTCCTTCAGTACTCTAGGTTACTTACCCAGAATTGTGTATAAATTCAGAAGCAGAATTGAGTAATAGAAGATGTTTGTTT
Source organism: Oxyura jamaicensis (assembly GCF_011077185.1). Taxonomy (NCBI): domain Eukaryota; kingdom Metazoa; phylum Chordata; class Aves; order Anseriformes; family Anatidae; genus Oxyura; species Oxyura jamaicensis. The sequence goes on from NC_048897.1 coordinate 20,640,215, forward strand.
TACTGAAGACATGAAGGGAAAATGAGGTCAGACTCAGTAGTCCTGGCTTTTCTAAACAGAGGCAACATTTCAGAAAAATAAACTTGATTCAGGTTGCAACACACATGTATTGGTCATTCTGAAACAAATCTGCACAAATCGCACACTCAGTCTACTAACTAAGAAATATAAGAAAAATATTTAGTATGTATACAGAATAAATTTGTGGTAATGCATTTCTACTATTACTGTGATGACTGTTAAATTTATCAATTTCTTATTTCCAATCTACATTAATAACAGCAGAAAAAGCTGCCATTCTAAATGAGTAGTATACTTACTGTGCACAAATAAAACTGCATGACTATTATACACCCAGAAAATAAAGTTAGCTAGAATGACATACAGAAAGTTCAAATTAAATGAAAAATAAGAAGTCAAAACAGCTGTGCAAACCCAAAAAAGGCAGATCATCATGGACTAAATTAACTGGATATTCTTTGATTAGATCTGCTTGGTACTTGATGAAATCTGATAGTAACTAAGATAAAATGTGGACTACATGTTAAAATGTCAACATTTGACATGTGTGTCATGCTAGCAAAAGAAATCACAAGCAATATTCATCTAACCACAGCATGCAATTCATAGACTGGGGAATGCTCCATAGAGCCTTCCAAATGAAGCTAGTTTTTAGAAATTGACCTATTACAGGGCTGCCCTTCTCACAAAGCATTAACTCCCAGACGACATGCTTGAAATTTGGAAATCAAGAGCTCTAAAATTTGTTCACTGATCTGTGAAACACTTTTCATGGTCTACAGGGACCTAGTTGATCATAAAGTGCTAGCTCTTTTCATTTTTAGGTGCTAAATCCAATAAATAGAACTGAAAACTTTTTCTGTTAGAGAAATTGCTGTAGTTACCTCAGGATGCTACGTGTCTCTGGGTGTAAAGGAAGGGAAACATACCGACATGAATAGGAAGGGAGGTGGTTTCCAGAAAAATCTCATTAGTAAGGTGTGGTTCAAACAACTGTTTAAGGATAAGCACTACCAGCTTTATTAATTTTTCAATTATCAGATTCATAACGAACAAAATATCAGGTTATGGTAAAACTGATTTAATTTTCATTTCAGAAAGACACAACCCTGTTCATGTTGTTTGCAAAGGTCAGCAGAAATTATTCTTGTAGCATTCTCCACTCAGCTGACAGCAATACAGACAGAATTGCACAACAGCTGTAGAGAAACAAGCACATTCACATAGAACTGATATAAAATAAAACACTCCTTTCCCAACGCATCAGATTCTTCAGTGAGAAAATTAAAATGAAAGCCTTAGACTTCAATTGATTGATTTTTTTCAGTAGATATCTGAACAAGTTTTTAAATTCTTAATTGACTTTATTTGCTATATTGGAGGCTTTCTTAGGAAAAAACAGCATCTTCAAAGAACCTAATCAAAACACACAGTACTGGGTGCAAAATGCATGTGGTGAAAATCTACAATTACTTATATATTATTAGTGTAAGGATAAATAGTAAATAGCTTTAGGGAAAATTAGATCCTGTAAGAAACAGGTAAACATTGATTCATACCTCTGAGTGCTGGTTTTTGGAGGTATCTGAAAACAACGAGCAAGGCAATCTGAATCAGCACAATCAATCCAAACAGTACGCGAGCCTGAAAGAAAGAGTTTTTAACTCTTTGCCAACGCTGGAATTTTTCCAGAGTCAACCCATGAGCATGCCTTTTGGACACTGACAGAATGATACAGAGATTTCTAATGAAACACATATTCAAAACATCTTGTTACCATTGCACTGAAGAGTAAAAGAAACTTGAGTTTCTAAAAGTTATTGGACTTGCATTCACTTACATCTTACTGACTTGGATTGAGTTGGATGTGTGACAGCAGTGTACCCAAATCTTTCAAAAATGGTGCTTGTAAAACATATCCATTGAAGGAGTGTAAATACAATTCCTCTATGAAACATTTTCTGAATACTGTCCTATATCGAACTGCAGTTAAGACATTGTGGAGAATATTGCTTATTGATTACCAAAACTAATATAGTATTGTAATTGGCTCAAAAGTACTATCTACAGTAGACTTTACTATGTTATTCTATAACTGCACCTTAATTATTATGACATTGCTTTTTTCCACGTACTGAGCTGTAACATGTCTGGATATAACCTGGAACTTACTGAATTAAGTGCGAATTTGCTAGCTATAATGTCAGCAGCTGATATGAGGCTTTTTTTTTTTTTTTTGCATTCTTGCCAGTACACATATTACAAAAGGTCATAGTGGAGTTTTCTTTGACTTAATGTTTCCTTTTTCTATTATCTCCACTACCTTGTTTTCCATTTCTTGCTTGCACAAAATGTGTATGTACTTGTGCCTCAAAATGGACAACTGTGTTTAAATCACAGAAGGCAACTGCTTGCATGAAACACTGTGGTACATTCACACTTGAAGCATGTACCTTGAGAGAAGTAACTTGAAATACCTGTGAAGTTCCATTGTCATATCTGATAAAAGCAAAGTGCATTCAAATCTAGTAGGAATTTGGAAAATGCTTCCCAAAGTCTCTGGGGAAACCAGCACAAAATGACAGACGTTTTGCTGAAAATACTTACTAGAACATAGTGGTCAGTAAGAAGAATAACAGATGGCAAAAAGCCAAATCTAAGAGAAAGGTTCTCTTCCATTGAAAATATATGACCCCGTTTGCTAACTCTTCCTGAAGCATCCTAAATTGATATAAAATAAGAAAGCAATTAGGAACCAGTAGTGCTAACATAACAAGTTTTAAATAAGTAACACAAAAGTCAAGTTAAAGTAGCTAGTTAACATCTACAACTTTTCTGGAAAGGTCTGATTGATGTGCAAGCCTGGCATACTGCTGTGTTAAATAATTCTACCTACAAAACACTGATTATTGACAATTTGGTAATTTCAAGTACATTTGTGATCGTGATATTATACTCTGAAAGTAATGCATATGAGACCATTTCAGAGATTCAGCAATGTGAGGGTGAGGGTTCATGAGGCACTGGAACAGGTTACCCAGGAAGCTGTGGATGCCCCATCCCTGGATAGGGACAGGCTGGATGGGTCTTTGGGCAGCCTGGTCTGGTGGGAGGTGTCCTGCCCATGGCAGAGCGGTTAGAACCAGGTGACCTTTAAGGTCCCTTCCCACATAAACCATTCTGTGATTCTATGATTCCAACTTGTGAAAGACAGTGACTATTGGCCACCACAAACACTTGTTTTCTGAAAGCTCAATTCTAGCCAATAACCTGTCTTAAAACACTTTAAAGCTTTGTTGTACTTAGTTTCAAGCATATTTGCTGATACAGTATCCTCAAAAACTCAATCCAGTAGGGCATTTTCATCCCCACTCCTGTTATGTTCTTTGATTTTTTTTTTTTTTAAGAATTCCTTTATATTTGTGCATGTATAACACTGATACCTTATTTCCCAGGACAAAATAAACTGTTTATATTAAAGAATTTGGTATGTTTACTGTGATTACACCCAAAACAACAGCATTTAGACAACCCCAGAAACAATGTATACCAATCAACTGTTCTTATTTTCTCTACAGGTAACCAATACAAGTCAAGAATTCCATCCTCCTCTCTTTCACAAAATTATTCAGTAACTGTACGTAATAGTGACTTATGGCTGGAGAGGAAAGGAAATTAATTTTTATAAAGTTCCATTCAGTTATCTGAAAACAAGCACATATTTGCAAAACATATTATTGCTATGCAGGCAAAACAGTTTTCAAAAGTTACTCAGTTTTGCATATATGTTTTCATCATTATAAAAAATATTTGATTATAAACTCCATCTTTTCCTAAGTAAAGCATCACAGAAATAAGTAACAAACTAGGAGACAGAACACTGACAGTACAGAGAGGCCATAGGGGTAGGAAGGGATGGGAAGGGAGAGAAGCATTATCGTCTTTGTCCTGTGAGAAATAATGCCTGGCTGGGTTCCACCAGGCAGGACAAATCTGACTTTCCCATTACTGTTGTGCAAATGCGCAGAATGTTAGAACAGTCTGATTGGGTTCTTTGACAGCCACTTGAAGGGACAGAAATAAAATATGTTCCACAAGCAGAAGTGTAGACTAAGAAATGCTTTTTTTCCCCAGCAACCTAGCATCAGTTAAGTTTGATGTTCTGGGAAACAGAAACCATATTCAGTAGCAGCCTGTAAGGAAACATGAAAAGAAATTAAACAAACAAACAAAAATAAAAAAGACAGCATTATCCCAATACTTCATTAATGTTTTAATAAAAATAAGTCATTTTTATTAAATAAGTCATCTGTTTTTTGTAATCAGACAAATATGAAAGGAAGGCTGTTACCATGTGTTTTGTTCCTAGCTACGTGATGCAGAAGGGTGATAGAGCATGCATGACAATGTAGAGATTCAACACACACAATGCCAATGGGTATCTTACCTGGACAATCACATCTATTTGATGGGACCCTTCACTGTAGTTTTGCGGGTTCCACTTCAACACATAGAGAGGGCCAGATGCCTGATGAGCATTCCCCAAGTGAACTCCATCTATATAGACTTTGACAGAGGTAATGACAGAAGGACAGAAGGCCAGAATTCTAAGGATTGAACAAACAGCAAAATAAACAGATTTGTTACCAGTCTCGCAGATTTGTCATACCTTCCCAAACAGATGTCCCTAAAGATAATGGTACCTTATACTTAAGAATCCAAAGGAGATAGAAATGAAAATGGTAAAATATCTGTAGGCAAAAGATAATATGTAACTCTTTCTTACAACTAAGAATAAAAGTTCTATAAGGTATTGTGCAAAAACAACAGGATAGGAAACCAGGCTGTTGAACAGACAAAAAAGGAGATCCTTGGGTCTTGGCAAAAATAATCTTAGAACTCTTGCTGTTGAAACATTTGCTAACATTAGCTAGATGCATCGCCCTACACACATACAGATGCGCACTCAAATAGCTGGAGATGTTTTCATTGAAAATCGCCAGTCTCTCTCTGAAATCTTTTGCTGTTGAGTGCAGAGTACCTTTTTTCTTTGTTGTTTTTGATTCTTTGTTAGTCAGAGTACATTACAAAGACCTTCCAGTCTTTGCAATGGAATTTATGAGAAATGGAGCGGAATTCAAGACTGGTATTACAGATTTGAGATACCAACAAACATGGTATCACTTGACAGCACTTATAACCAGAGAAACGGTCATACTAACAATCTCAATATATTGCACGCCTGTCTTTCGCTTCTGCTAATACATAAGGTATTGGGGAGCACATCAGTCAAATGAAGGAGTTTCTTACTGTTATTGTGAACTATTCTACCAGTTCCTATATTGAATATAATAATGAGAAAATTCAGATAGGATTCTAAATAGGAAACTGGAAAATAGGCAGCCTTACTAGGACACTGCTTCCTAAATGGAGAAGTATGACAAAGTTCTTCTGATTGTAATTCCATGTATTCAATATGCCTGTATATTTTATACCTATTGATCTAATAGCAAATATTAGGCATTGAAAAGCGCATAAAGATTTGGAACATGAAAGATAAAAAGAAAAGGTAGAAATGAAAAGATGGAGACCTTTAAAACGATCAGTAAAATTGGCAGATACATACGTTTTAATATATAATATTAAGTATCTAATATAAATGTTTGTAATATACCAGGGTTGTAAAACTGGAAACAGAAGAAAAGGGTAAGAAATCTAAAGTGAACAGAAAAATACATAGACAAATTCTTGAAATAAAGGAAGGCAATGTGAACATGTGAAATTGATGAAACAGATTAAGTATTAATCAAACTCTACCAGCTTTGGCCACACAAAACAGGTTTCAGTGGAAATAACTGCATAAACAAAACCTGTAACAATTAGTGCTATATAATCACAGTTATGATACAAAGTGAGTTAGTTCTTAGAAACAATTTTGCAGAGAAATGCAGTTTTTGAGAATAGTGGACATTTTTTAAGGCATATATTATTATATAAATACATATATATATATACACCATGACCACAAAAAGACACCAACTATTAAAAATGTAGTGAAATACCGTCAAATATTGTAAAAATCAGATTACAGGGTACCTGATGTGAGTGGAGTAAAGAATTTTTACTAGTGGTTCATGAGAAGAACTACTGTAAAGGCGGGATTTGGGATTGGTGATGAGAACTGCAGGCCATTCCTCAAAGGTAAGATCCGTGAAACTAAGGAGGTCATGATCAAATGCAAGGATCCGGTACCTAAAAGGGAAGGAAGATAATTTTGTTGATGTAAGTATTGCATGCGCAGCAGATTCTCATGCTTCCCAAGTTCCTAAACAGAACTTGCTTGATTTATTTTCCATTTATTCTCTTTTGTATTTGATCATATGTTGTCACGAATAGATTTCTACACAACTTTAACAGTAATTTAAGATTTATTTTATAGTAAATCACAAGATTAGATTATATAATTTTAACAGTACTTAATCATCAGCCAATTTAACATAATGATTCAAAGGAATTTATTATAATTAAAACAGTGACTTAGTTAAAGATTTGAGAAGGGCAAGGTTCACACGAGAGTTACTACATAGTTGAACAAACTTCAGCTGACTGCCACAGTAACTACACAGATGTTTACCTCTGATGAGGTTTACCTGCTTATAAATCACTGAACCACTACTCAGAATTGGAAATGCCAAGGTCTACTGAATTTCGCATGTGAATCAGATGAACATTATGTTAAAGAATTCAAATATAATGTCCATTTCTGCAGTGTCTAGGCAAGTACACTAGTCATCGACAAAGACCTGTGTGCTTTCTCCTGTACACACACGAGTATCTTTTGTAGCATTACTGCAGAACAAAAGCTAATATACTACCACACATTCCATGTAGCACCAAATGCTTTTTCATGTGCTCCTAAGGTAACAGCAGAGACAGATTGTTTTTATTTCTAGAATTCCAACAGCTAGTCCAGAGCACGGTACTTGGAAGTGTTGATGCTGAATTTTATCACAATGTTTGCCTACTTTGAATACTAAATACATATTAGAAGGCATATTTAGATGCTATCTTTTTAGCTTATAAATATCAAGAATGAATCAAGACATTAATTTGCATAATTTATTAGCACACTGTTGCTATCAGGAAAAATTCCCAAAATTAGATATTTTTCAAAAACATTAATAGTAATAGCCAGACAGACTGATCTAATGCTTCCTTCAGATTCTCCAAACCACATAAAAGGGAATTAAAGTAGGACAGGGTAGGTTCCACGTAATAATTTGTTCACATAGGATTTGCTTACCTCCTATTATCCATCCAGTCTCCCAATTCCAGTTCCAGAGTGCCACCTTGGTGTTGACTGTGCAAGGCTGGCATCAGCCCACCCATTGTATGGAGATGTCCACATAAATAAGCTGTGGCAGAACTAATAAAAGAACATAAGACTTGTGATTATTTGGGTGGGGAGGAAATGCCACTGCAGAAAACCTATAAAGCGACAGACAAGCATGTGAAGAGAAGCAAGAAACATACTTTACACTGAAAATTTGCAGGGGGAAAAAACAAAAAAACAAACCTTACCTCATTAACGTTCGTATTCCTGGGGCTGGGGAGATGATTGTTGAGGTGGGATAATGGCCAAACCAGATAGTATGATTGCTGTAGAGGCTTTCTGTTGCCATCACAGAGAGCTCTTGCATTTGACTCTGAAAAAGACAGGTGTTTGGAAGAAAAAAAAAAGAACAAAAAGACAACTACTTAACTATTTACCATTTAGGTTATTTAGATAGAGCAGCAGAAGAAATGCAGAAATAAATTAATGAAGAATGCAATTCATCTGTTATCTACAGACAACACCCACAGTTGCTTCAACGAACTGCACTGCTAACTGTATCCTAAAAATCTATGCTGGAAAAAAAGAAAAGATACTCAAATTTCTTGCAATTGATCAGAAGAAAGGTGGGATATAAAGACTGACTTTGGTCAATTATATTTCTATCCCTTCTATTGCTTGTTAATATAATCAAAGAAGATACACTTGAGTTGAATTTAAAAATACATTTGCCTTTCAATTACACCCCTATTATCTCCTGACTTGCTTGACAGCCTTTTATAAACATGACAGATCCCAGAACTGTGCACCATATGATTCAGTCATTTACCTGCATGAACTATAGATGCTGAATCTTGAAAATATTACTCAGCCATTGCTGTTAATGTTAACCAAAATTTTTCTTTTTCATTTGTTTGAATTCCAGTCTTTTTGACATCAACCAGTTCAGAGAGACTCCTAATACCAGTAGGATCTCAAAGACTTAACAGAGGAGGCAGGAAAACTAAAGCCAGAGAAGAATACAAATCTATTTTTTCACCAGTTTAGATATCTTTTAGTATAAACCAGAGAAAAATCAACATACTGTTCTCCTTCCTACATGACAAGCAATGCTGTAACGCATGGATAAAGGAAACAGAAATAAAAGCTATATTTAAAAAAAATGGATTCAGTATAGCATTCTGAGTTACTGCAACAGGTTTATGAAGTGAAATTAGTATTTCACTTGCCTTTATGAATTTGGGCTTTAAGGGTTTCTAATAGTTATCTTGTGTAAAAACAAAGCTATACAATCAAATCAATTATATAAATGCTGTTTATTTTTCAAATTCCTTGCAGAGGTTTAATCCTTAACACGGTTCCAAGTACCTACTGCCCCATGGCTACCTCTTATCTTTACCTTCAGATTTGTGCAAACATCTGTAAATTGTACTCTGTGGACTCCTGCTGCTGCTTAATTAGCAAGCAAGCGCTTGATTTATTGCAGCCAAGAACTGGAGCTCTAGACTCAACTACATTTCTTCTCTCCTTGAAAGTTTGTCTGCAAAGTTACTACACCCTACAGACATGCCGATGAATTACAGTAAGCAATGAGAACACTGCCATACTTGGCACTCCAACATCATCTTTCACCTAATTATCACCAAGTACTTTACAAACATTTAATTAAAGGTTGAGTCTCCTTTAAAGATTAGAAGAACATTTTACTTATGATTGAGGCAGTTACCACAGGCAGAATATGACATCTGTTTACCAGAACACAATCACTATGCAATACTTCAGAAGGGTATCCCCAGAACAATGAATGTACCAACAAACTACAAAGAAAAATCAAAAGGGGAGCAAAATGTTGCCTTAAATGATATTTGATTTAAAGATTGGGATTCATGTTACTCTTTCAAGAAAAACAGTAATCTTTATGGTCTTGGAAGATCAAGATCTCACTTTCCTAAGTGTCATATTTATCTTATCAGTGGAATAATGTGAAAGATAATGCTATAAATTAGTGCAACTCTCATCTGCAAACATTAATAGAAAAATCTAGCAAAGAAAAAAGGTGTGAAATTGGATTTATTTTAAAAAAGCTTTACAGCATATAAAGAACTTATTACTAAACTTCTTTAAAAAAACTAATTTGACGTTTTTATACTGGATTATTTCGTGACAGAAAACACTGATACTCTACACGTTAAGAGAGAACAAAAGGTTCATGTGTATATTAACTTAAATATGTAGAGACTCTTTCAGATGAGCACAAATCTTTCAGACAATTTTTCTTTGTAAAAGACAAGAGAAGAAATAAACATTCATATGCTATAGAGGTACCACAGCCAGCAAAACAGAATGCTAAGATTTCTAAAATACCATATTTAAAATCCCAAAGAAATTATATGGTCTCTTTGGGCCTGGGGTGAGTGTGGCATCCACGCAGATGAACGAATAGTTCCCAAAAGAGGTGGTGTGGATATAATGGAAAGAGCCATCTTTGCGCCAAGCAGAGTATTTCCTGAAAAAATAAAATGAAAGTATCACTGTTAGGAAAGCTTGCAGCAATGACAAAGATGACACGTACGAAATACGCAAGACTTCTTGTATTAAACCTCCATTACTTCAGTACAGTCTCCTCTTAAAAAATAAATGGCATTGAAAAGCCTGCACTTCAAAGAAGACACATTATATTTCTAATGCCATAAAGACCCTTTCACAAGGTTTATTTTCTCAAATTAATGTTACTTTTAAGAACATCATGAACTTTAAGAGAACTGGAAGCTTAGTACCATAATCCTAAAATTTCTGTCTTTAGTCCCACTTAAAGCATGTACAACAGTTGAATTATCCTCTGCTCATGCTGTGGAAGTAAAACAGGAAACAGTGGTTTTGTGTAAAAACATTGTATTTTGAGACAACTACTGCCTTCTTTAATTTTAATACATAATGAACAGCAAGGAGTTGACTGTTTTCCCTGGACTATGTTTTTACCCGTGCAAGCTACAGTGTTCTAGAGTGTAGAGCAAAGAATGAACAATTTGTTTATGTGTCACATAGGGGAAGCAGACATTAATTTTTCTGTGGCTCAGACAAAAAAAAATACATTGCCTTTTTGACTGTTCAACATCGTGGGGTGGCAGAGAAGAAAAGGCTTCCACAAGAATCCATTTCACTCTGCCATCTCCCTTCTCTGTCCTTAGAGTGTGGCACATTGCCTAAAAATTCTCTTAACCTTTGTATTTTATTCATGCATAGGGTTAAATATGCATTTAAATAAAATTGTTCTTAAGATAGTTCTACCTTTTAATAACACTTAACAGCTTTTGAAGATTCTTAGAGCCTATCTTCAGTCCTAGATACTAAGTATGATAAATCTCTAATGACTTCCTTTATCTTATGATGACTATAGTGCAGTAAAAACCACAATGCAAATAATTTTGTTTTGCAACAAACTGGTAATAAATAAGCAAAGACTTGTTAACCTGATGTTTGCATTCAAATTCCTCGGATGAAATTTCCTTTTCACTCGAAGGAAAATCCCTTTTGCTAGCACTGCATGTTTAGCGTGGACTAGAGGAAGGTGATCCACAGATCTTTCCAAACAGTAAACATGTCTAGGCCAAATCCCAGCAGTAACGAATTCAGGGATGATCCTTCAGATTTACTCATGCTACATCCTCCCTTGTGATTCACTAGGACTCCTGATAGCAGCCTTAAATTAAACAGACTGGAGTACTGATAGATACTACACTATGTTGCCACAACTGTGGCAAATGATACAGGGGCGTGCACTGAACTAGCCCATGCAAAAGCGTCATTAGTGACACACATTCATCTGTTCATGGTAAATCCACATCTGAATGCCATGTTCTCCTGCAAATAAAGCTGCTGTAGGATATCATCTCAGTGAATTTATGGGAAAATAATCTGCTCCTGCTGGGCCATGAAGCAATTAGTGTACCATCAAAAACTGGAACTCTGTTGTTATTGTAGAAATGAATAGGTTAAAAGCCTCAATTCAAGGAGAATTTTGGTTTTCAAGTCCTCCCCCAGTTCTAAAGAGTCAAAACTAAATACACCACCAAAACTAGGAGACAAGATTTTGTATAGAGATATCAAGGGCAGGAAAAACCGAGGGACTAAACATGAGTCACAGTTGAGGCTACCTCCCCACTGTACAAGAAAAAGAGCCAGATGATGAGGTGAAAACTTCCTGACCATTCATAATTATATCTCCAATGAGATATTACGTATTTAAATTCCTCAGAAGATTGGTCCATCCATCATCCTTTGTCTGTATTCTTCCATCTCTATTTCTACTTTGGGTTTTCTAAAATCACAAGAAATGGCTCAGATAAGATTTAGACCCATATGAAATGAAAAGCCCTTGAGCATGCAGAAAGAACTGAAAGATTGTTTTATTTCTTTTTCCTTTTTTTCATCCAAGGATGAAAAGATTCTTAAATAATAAGAGTTTTACATAAATATGTCATAAAATTGTACACACAATGCACAGAACATTTCTTAGATACAGGGACACTTACAACACATGTAATTACAAAACATACAGGGATAAGAAGTCTGAGAAAATAATTCTCTCTTCTCTGAATCTATCCTACTCTACTAATTGGCAATGGGAACAGCAAATATGGTGCTGGCTGTAAAAAAAGTCAGTGAGAAAGCATTTGAGACAACTGAAAACATAATATTGTTTAGCAATTTTGACCTTCAATAAAGTGCCATGTGTGGTAAATAAAATACCTGTAGTAATTCCGAACACTATCCAGGTGTGGAATGTTGAAGGAATCTGTAAGGGAGAGAAAAAGGAAATGAAGACACTTTCAGATCAAACCAATTAATTTGTATTTTTATTTCCTGATGTTGAGATACGTGTCTTGGCAGACAATGGCAAACTATACTTAAAAAAAGCACAATTGGTAAGCAGACTATCCAGTTGTGCAGTGAAAGCATGACACACTTCATGCAGTTGACCTAAAAGTGTGAATAGTTTTTTCCTTGAGGTTTCATTTCAAAGGCAAAATTGTTGTGGAAGTGTAAATTGTCATAGTGGCTAAAAGCTAGACACATGACTACAATTTGGTCACAAACCTTTTCAGAAGCTTTTCAAGTTCAGTGGGTTATATAAAGACCTAACTCATCTAGGAAAAATGAAGTTGCAATATCATCAGAGACTAGTATATGTTAAAGAATATTTGTACTACAACTGGGGTCCACGTCTACGCTATGGTTGGTAAAAGAAGATTTCTGGGGAAATGGGATTAAGTATTATGGGCTATATATGACAAAGGATGTACTCCATGCCCACCACCTCAGTACTAGGCTTTCTAGTTTTGCCCTTCCTGTATAAAGGAGCTGTTACAAGGTTATTAGCTTGTGCTTGAATGTTTAGAATTACCATGACACCTATAAACTTCCGAGTTCTTTCTACTAAAAACAAATTGATTTTGTTTTAACTGCTGAGCATGTGCTACTTTTTAAACTGAAACTGTTGGAAGAGGTCAGTAAGAAGTAAATTAAAACCATTTTTTTCAGTAGGATAAGGTTACAGGTTGCCCTTGCATTGAAAGATGGGGCATACAAACTAATGACTCACATCTGAAGCTACGTTCTACCACATGCCATGCAAAAGCAGTAAGAGTAAGTGAAGAGTCTTACTTCCCTGTTACTAGAACTTCAGTAAGTGCCTATAAACAAGTGTGCCTTTAGTAGAGCAGATACTTGGATGGCAAGTCTTTCTACTGACTCATAACCACCACTAATATGCTAGTAACTTCTAACAATTTACCTCTGTATTATAACTTACCTAAACTATCTCTATAATCACAGGAAAGGAAAATATGTTTAATTTCCTTCTTACCATGATTGCCTTTGATGTCTATCCACTTGGTTTTTTCCATGACCTTTGATCTCTTCAGGATTGACTGGTAAGTCTTCCATTCTACTTCTACCTGCTCAGATCCCAGTTTATCTTTCGTCTTAGCATCCGTCAAGTCACCTGCAAACATACAATGGTGAGATGTAACAAGATGCCTATAGAGTTCTCACAAATGCTGTCACTAGTCAAGAATGCAATCCAGGCTTCCTGGTGTAAGGCTGCAGGCCTCCTGTGTACAACCTGGACATTCCTGTCATCTGGTTACCGTAAGGGTAAATGCCTTCTAATGAAAGTGCAGAAGGCTACTCAAATGTCTATCAGACGTGTCACTACAGCACTTTTACTGATGCCATGCTAGAAGAAATTGTTACGCATTCCTTCTACTTGAAAATTCTAGTCATACAGACTTGAACTTTGCACCTTCTGTATTCTCTTAAGCTCCAACTAAAGTTCAATCCATTCTCAATTTGTTCATATAATAATGCCTTCCTGCAGAGTTCGTTAGAAGATGAATGCCATTTCTGAGCTCTTAACTTAAAAAGCAAGCAGCAGGTAAGTAACTGTAGAAACAGAAGTCCAAACCTAGCACAAAAATTCTAAAAAATCACGTATAGCAACAGCTCAAAATTCTTTCAATTTGCTTGCCAAAACTTAATCCATTTCAACAACAGTAGCAAGGTATCATATGGAATGGCAATGTTTATTTCATCTGTCTTGGTACGGTGTGTTCAAACATAAACAAGCAATAAAATCTTACATAGGTTCACAGCTCTTTTCTATACAAATAAGCAGGAATTGTTCTGACACAGAATACCTGAGAGACAAACTGACTTTTAACAACTAATCAGAGACACTGCTCACTTCTGTAACTTCACACACAAAGGATGACTACTAGGAAAGAAGATGACTACTAATCACAACTAAGGTTTAGTGACAAATATAGGGAGAAAACAATACCCACATGGCATGATTTTGTCTTAGTTATACATAATATTCTAAATTCACCATCAAATTCAAGATATTAAGCAAAATCTAATCCTATTGCATTTATAAATTAATCTCTTCTGCTGCTAGCAATCTACTTTCACCTGCACTTCTACTTCCACTGCTTAAGATACCATATAGCTTTAAGGCTCTATTTTGAGATCTGAGAACTTTGATTATTTGCTCTTCATTTGACAGCACATTCAAGAGGAAATTGACACTTCTGAGATGCTTACCTGTTGCTAGAACAAGTGCTGGCTGAATTACATCAATTGTTTCAGAACAGAATTTTTCAAAGTCAGTAGCTCGTTTAGGATCCCGAAATCTACTTATATGAATATCTGACACCTGCAGAAGAGAGAAAAATGAAACCCTGTCCCAAACAACAGGTTACTGCTGCCCAACACTGTCTAGAATTCCTATTAGGCACTATGTAAGAAAAGCATTTTTCTTACAAGAATGGTTAAAGAGCCCTTAATACAAGGTTATAGTAGAGAGACAGTAATTTAGTTCACTTTCAGAGGATATGTTCCTGTGGATGAGAGGAAAAACAAGGCAGGAACTGCTTGGGGAAGAACTTGATCCCATGGCCTAGGCTAAACCTATGGAGTCACCAGGGAGCTCGAAGCCTGTTTCCCACAACATAATCTGGCACAACGTTGGATTTAGTGCTTGATTAACTTCCAAGTTCGGTCAATGATAAAGCAGCTGTTAAAGGGCATGTCTGAAAGAGAACAGAGACACTTGAAAGTAAAGCCAAGTCTCAAATTAGCTGTGCTGTGACCTATCCTTGGGAGAACTCCACTGGACGTAACTTAACCAGAGAGAAGATGGCAAGAGAAGTACTGAGCAGGGCATGCTGCTAGTCAGCATAGCTCTGGAGCTGTTATATACTGCTGTAGTTGACTCTCTTTAGGATTAAAAACTCAAAACAGAGGCTTTATCTATCGTAATTCAAGCATGTCTCTCATTTTGAAATCCATTCAGCACTGAAGATAAACCTTAAGTCACTTATGGAAAAATTACTGGAAAAAAGAATACACAACAATTGGAGAGAACAAAAGGACTAATAATATAGCGGCTTACATGCTGAGTGGTGCCTACAGCTAATACATGTAGCAAAAGTGCTCTTGAGTTTTAGAACAGAAGGGAAATAGCAAAAGTAGCCTATTTGTTAGAAGAAGCTGCACAGCAACTTCGGTGACATCTCAGCAGCCAATTGCCTGCAGATATGTGAAGGCTTATGATTAGTTATACACTAAGTGCTTGAGGAATTCTGTGGGGAGCAGAGTCAGGCAGGAGCCCACAGAAGTACCCAGGTGTGACAGTTCACTTCCAAGACCATACCAGATTAACAAGTATCTCACATTCAACCTGGAAACAAGGCTACATGTGCGTAAAACCAACCAGGCATTACTCACGTAATGGTCCAGCAGGTTCTGATACTAAAAACAAAAAACCACGTGTAGTATTTTCTCTGTCACAACTTTCCTGAACTTTGGCAGAGGAGAGTGGCAGGCAGAGCCTGGATTTCTTAGTAGAGCGTTATATAATGCAGGATAGGGTACTGATGCAATATAGGAGATAACATAGTAATTAGGAGAGCCTTAATTACCACGTACGCCTTACCTCTCGGGCAGCCTAGCAGGCTGGCCTGACACCTGTGGGACAGCAGCGGGGAGCACTCACCGGGGCGAAGGTGCTACAGCTTCTGGTCAAACCGAGCTGTGCCAATCCGTGCCAAGCCGAACTGAGCCCCTCACAGCTCGGTGGGCTAAGGCAGCGCCCTCCGCCACCACGGAGCCCCTTCAGCGCGGCACCCCCCTTCCCCCCCCAGGCCGTTACCCAACCCCGCTCACCTGTACCGCCCACAGCAGGTTGGCGACCTCCCCCCCGGGAGCAGGCTGAGGGGTTCGGGGACGCCGCCGCCCCGCCGGAGCCGAGCCCGGAGCCCCCGCGGGCGCGTACCAGTCGAGCAGCAGCGCGGCGGCGGCGGCTGCCAGCAGCGCGGCGGCCAGCCTCAGCATCCCGCCGCCGCCTCAGGCGGCCTCCGCTGCCCGCCGCCGGGCAGCGCCGCTGGCTCCAGCACTTCCGCCGCCTGTCGGGCCGCCCCCGCCGCGCCTCTATGGTTGGCTGGGAGGACCCGTGCCGGCCCCCTGCGGGGGGGGAGCTCCCTGTTCCTCCCGGGTTTTGCCGGATTCGGTGTTTTTAAGGGAAATTTCGCCCGTCGACGTCCTGCGCGGGGAGCTGTAGCCGGAGGGATAATAAAAGCGCAAGGAGAGGGGTTGGGTGGCTCGTCCGGCTGCCCTCCCAGCCCCTCACACCAACACCCCCCTCTTGGCCTTCTATCACTGCTCAGAAAGCTGACTTCTTTTGCTCGTGACGTACTTAAAAAAATCATTTTAGGGCCTTTAGGACCTATTTTTTTCCATATACACCATGATAAACCTTGCCAGGGCAATTGCACGGTTTCAAAATTGCTAATTTACTCTTTGCTCTTTTACTAACTGCTGTCTGCATTTGCTGTTTTCTTTTTGCCAACAGTCTTACCAGGAGTTTAGCTGAAAAAGCTTCTGCCACATCAGTTTTCTTTGATATTTAATGTAGCATTACAAACAGTTCAGACTTAGAACTTTCTAATTCGGTATTACTTTTCATTATCCAGACACTCCTCATTAATTTATTTTAGGACAAAGATTTAATTTTTAGCATTGATCAAAAAAATAAGATTTACTAATATATTACACCCTTTTCCAGATGTTCTTGCTAATTTTGCTTTTTTTATGGAACTTGATGTTTGCTTTTGTTTGTTGGTAGGTGGCTCCCAACTCATTTGTCTGCTTAATGTATCTCAAATGCCCTGAACAACAACTCGTAACCCAAGAGTTAGCAATCACTAGTCCTGGTAGTCTTCCTACTTTGCTCAGTTTCTTCCTGAAGCTCTACCATTTTATTTTAGCTCTAGCAAACAGGACTGCCAAGCTTCAGCATTGTGTCTCTATTACAACCTACCTGAATTCCCACTTTGTTCTTATTCCCTCTATTATTTTAGTATCCATGGAGATTTTACTGTTTAGTGCCATTTCTGTCTGTGTATTAGTGCAAACTTGTTATTTCAAAGGTTTATTGCCACTATGTTTGCTGTCTCCTACCTAGGATGTGTAGATTCCAAGTCTTTTTTTGGGGGGGAGGGGGGGAGTTTAACTCCCTTTTTTTTTTTTTTTAAAAAAAAAAAAAGTCTGTAATCTTATTCATCTAAAGCAGGTGGTTTAATTTTATATTGTCATAACTTCTTCTAAAAGTCTTGTAGTTAAGCAAAACTGTAACAATAGTTCAGCTAAAAGATGCAGCCCCGCAAGATGCTTGCCTCACAGCAGAGGGGACTGCAGGCAGTCCTCTCACTGCTTCAGCTTGTTTGTTGCTATCTTGACATCACAGCCTTGCTTCTCTTGCTGGAATACATCAGAAGCTGGATTATACAATTGCTGGTGTTGATGCTAAAACATGAGGAGGACTCTTCAAAATTCATAGCAGTTACAGTCTAAAGTTGGCTGTTGTACAAACAGCACTGCTGGTTACCAGTGAGCTGTGCTATCAGATAGGGTTGGGTACAAATTTGCAATACATCTGAATAAAAACAGATGAAGCTGTATACTGATTTTCAATTGTCTCATTGGCAATGAGTAAAACTACAAAATTAACAGTCAGTTTTTTATATTCTGTGCCTAAAGTTGACACAGTTGCAATATATACACAGTAGTTCTAAGTGACAGATTTTAGTAAGATAAATAAATGTGCAGAGACTTCTCAAAATTACTCCCAAGATTTCTATACGCCATGTTAATTCTTCAGCTTACTTTAAATCTGCTCTGTTCAAGACATGTAATTCAAATCGGGCACCTCTACTGGCCTTCCACAGGTACAGTAACATAATTGCTATTACATTATCATTACTTTATGCCATTTTCATGTACGTTTTCCTAATTGTTTGACTCTTGATACAGAAGACTGACCACCTGATGTGTCACCTGCTTTGTCAGTGGAATGTACAAAGGAGTATTGGTAAGACTGCTTCATCCTTGATTTATATACATATGAGTATCTTTGAAATCATAAGTACCTAACAGACTTTCTGGCAAACAAAGATTCAAGGCCATGTTTTCTTGAATCTTTCTCATCTGGTAGCATGATACAATTTTGCTAAAATGTGCCTCAACATGTGGTTGTTCTCCTCATGCCCCTTCAGTCTGCTGCTGACTGTATTTTAGAGCATTTCAGTAAAAAATGGGTATGAAGCTACTATGGAAAGGTACAATCGTATGTTCTTAAGGCGTAAGAAAAACTTTGGGAGTATCTCTGGCCTGATGCACTGAGGAAAATCTAACAATGATTATACCTGAAATTTTCACCTGCAAATGTTATCCCATCCGTACTGGTATTTGAGGAATGTGCGAGTTGCTTGGAGACTTGAAGCAGTAAGGCTGTAATGAAAGGAGGCAGTTTTCTTCAGAACAGAAATATTAGACATTCAGTAGGTTGTTAGTGTGTATGCCTACAAGGTCCAAAGCCATGGCTATTTGCCTATTTTCTTCCGCAGCCCCAGAACGGTACAAACGGGAACGTGCAACTGAATTGTTTTGCAGCAATCTGGAAAGCGTCCAGCAGTGCTTCGGCCAGCTCTGTCACATATGGGTCAAGTCCCTAAATGCCCTAATCTAATGTCAGAGAAGCAAATCCAGAGCACGCTGAACAGTTATAACTTGCTGTAGCAAGGTGTGGAGGAGAAATTTTGATTTTGGAACGAGGTACGCGTCTAAAGCTACTGACGTCTCCTACACTTCTGTGAAAGGGTTCATAAAATTTTGCTTTTCTGTAGCCCAAATGGGAGAGATGTGCCCCTAGTCTGCTGAAGTAAGAAGAACCTGCCCAAATGTATTTTAAGGGAATATGAAAATTACTATCACTGCTATCCACGCAGTGTTGATGCAACCAGATCGGCCCCCGCCTTGCCTTGCCTCGCCTCACCTCACCTCACGGCGCCTGCCGGGCACCTCCCGCCCTCAGCCGCCCGCGGGGCTCCCCGCGCACCCCTCGCCCCAGGGCTCGGCCGGGCCGGGCTCGGTGCCGCGGCGCCTGCGCAGGGAACGGGCGGCGCCTGCGCGGCTCCGCTGTGCTGCGGCGGGGGGCGGGCGGCGGAGCGGGCCCGGGGGCGGCGGAAGCTTGAGCCGGGCGGCGGCGGCGGCCGCGTCTTTCGCTCTCAAAATGGCGGACGGCGGCAACGGAGGGCCGGGAGCGGAGGGCGGCCGGATCCCTGCGCAGCCCCAGGAGCGGGCCTTGGTGAGAGTACTGCCCAGAGCGGTTCCCCCTGCCCCCGCTCGGGGGCAGCCCGTGCCCTGCCCGCCCCGCCGTTCGCTCCGGCTTCCCCGGAGGCTTCCAGCAGCGGTGGAGAAGTGAAGTGAGGCTGAGCGGGCCGGGCCGCGCCGTTGTGCGCCGGCACCAGCTGAGGAGCGGCCGCATAACGGCGGCGGGGAGCGGGGCGGGAGGGCCGTGGCCTGCCCCGGCCCGGCCTCGGGGGAGAGGAGGGCTCGCCGCCGGCTCAGGCTCTGTCTCCCCGGCCCGGGTCGTGGTTTGGCCCGGGGGTGGCTATCCCGGAGCTAACTTTGAGGAAGCCTCAGGCTTTCCTGCGTCACGCAGACGTTTTGGGGTGTGCGTTTGTGTCCTGTCCTTAGTCCGATATTGGTTCGTGGTTAAAGGTTGTCTTACTGCGGAACAACTGAATAAACGGTCGTTGTTGTGCGGTGCGAGTAAAGCGACAGAAAGGGAAGCGGAGAAGGTGTGGATGCAGGCAGCTCTCTGCTTCTATGCTGAATAAAACCATCCTCACTTTTCTCCGTGAATTGCTTTAATAATGGATTTAGTGTTCACTGCACACTTCTTAGCGTTGCTCTGTCTAGAGGTAGTAGGTGAAGGACCATGTGGGCTTTCCTTTATAACCCTGCAAAGTAACTGTAACTGTTGCAAACACTTCTGCTAGAGCAGATTAAAACCTGATGGCTGCCAATTTACTAATAGAAAATTTGAATATATATTGGGAATCTTACATTTTGTTACTTTCTCCTGTTCTCCTAATAAGAGCAACAAATAACCTGAATACATAGTACAGTGTTGAAACTCTGGGTATTGAAAAGCTGGGCACAGGGAAGCCTGTAGAATGATGGCATCATTCAGGTCAAAAAGACCTCTGAGGTTGTCTGGTGCAACCTTTAACCTAGCACTGTGACTGAAAAGAGGAAGATGTACATAGGAAGATACTCAAGGAACTGTTCATGTGGGCAGCAGTACTAAGCCACCAACTACCGAGTATTTTACCTTTCCTCAGAATTGTAAAGATAAAATTGAAGGGATGCAGTCTGTGTCTCCAGAGCCATTTCTAAAGAAAACTGTACTTTGTGACTGTAACAGACCAATGTGTGTATTTTTTCTGCATTATAAACAACTTGATATTAAACAATTAATAACATAATCTGTTTAAATTATAATGTCAAAAAATGAAACTTGAGTTGAGGAACTTGTTAAGCTTGAGAGCCCCATATAGTCAGAGGGGTACTGAGGGCAATTGTCGCAATTAGTGGCGAAGCAATATGCAACCTGCAATATGCAATTGCATTATTTGGGAACACAGGAGGCTGAGTTAGCCCCAGCAACAAATGAAACTGATAATACTGGTGCCATGAAGAATACGGGGGAAGATGTTGAAGAGCTCCCCGGCTGTTCAGAGCTGATACTGGTCCACGCAGTTGTCTTAGTTTTTATGTGGTTTCAGCTAACTGAGAGTCTTTGTGCCAGAACTATGATTCTTTCAAGTTCCAACGGAGTCTGTTGGCATTGCAGGTGAGCGCCCAGGCTCCATTGCTCACCACATGTCCTGGTGAACTGCAGGAATTTTCAGAATGAATATGGGGTGGGGGCATTACCTTAAGGGGAAAGCGGAGCTAGGGATTTGGACTTAAACGGGGCCTGACAGCA
This sequence comes from Oxyura jamaicensis, assembly GCF_011077185.1. Lineage (NCBI taxonomy): Eukaryota > Metazoa > Chordata > Aves > Anseriformes > Anatidae > Oxyura > Oxyura jamaicensis. The sequence continues at coordinate 20,661,463 of NC_048897.1, forward strand.
TTTATGAAGTCAGATTGCAGACATGGTTATAGTTGTGCTAGAGACAGCTGCAATCTGGAAGCAGTGTGTCCAGTTTACTGCTGTATTCAAGAAGGTACTAGTTAGATAGAACTAACATATCCTCTCTGACTCGTGTTTTCACTGCACAGAGCTGGTCTAAATGTCCTTTTGCTGTGGTGCTAGGATCAGGAGCAGACACAACTGGCTGAATGGAGTGGCTTAAGCCTGACCAAACACAGCAAATCTGTCCCAGTGTCAGTACAGTCAGAAGGACTTCTGCTCTTCTTTCTCATCTCTGGCTTTGAGGCAGGTGGTGCTGGGTTACATGTGGCTGTGTGACACTTGGGCTAGTAAACCTTCCTGGCGCGCTGGGTGCTCAGTGCAGAATTACCCAAATGGTTCTGCAGGAGCCAGCCTGAGGCTGGCGTGGTTGGGGATGACTCAGGTAACCAGCTCTTCTGCACCCAGCCCGACTCTGTGGTTTTGCCTGTGCACTTTGACTCTTCTGGTTGGGTGATTGTAGTTGGGAATACCTGAGCTGGTTTTTCACTGTACTGGCTGCAGTCTTAAAGGTCCCATCTATGCCTTTTTCTTCTCTATAGTGGCTGTATTGCTTCTTGAGCTGAGCTGTCACTGAAAGATAGAGCTGCATTTGCTATACTGGCACTGACCTAGTTGTAAACCCTGTTAACCAAACCTCAGTTCCTTTAGCTTTCTGTTCCTAGCAGCATCCCCAGTTTGCTTGTCTGGCTGATGGGCTGGACTTGGCTCGTCTAGTAGCTGGCTAGCAGGCATTGCTGGTGGCCAAATAAAAGCCTGCTGTGCAGGCTGGATCCAGCCCTTTGGTTGTTTGTCCATCTGTATTCCAAGCAAATTCCAGTTTGACTCCTACCTGCTTTGGTGGCTGCTCCCTGGAATATATCACCAGGGTTTAGGTATTAAAATACTTAAAAGATTTTCATTCATACTAAATCTTCAATTTTTGATGTATGCGTACCTTCTCAGTAATACTTATGAAGAAAAGGGATTTTTTTCAGATGTCTTTTGTCATCAGTCAATATTTATATATAAAATATAGCTGTAAGTGGGATAGCAATGTAAAGGAAGAGCAAAGCTTTGTTATTAGAGTATCTTCTTGAAAGTCAGGGAAGTAACCTGATTTTTAATTTTTAATTCATGAAGCAAAGCATGATACAAGCACAGGCACTTGTGCATTCTAAAGTGTTTCAGATATTCTTATATCGTTCAAGACTATTATGTAGTTGAGAGAGTGCATGTGAGGAGCCTTGTGTTTGTAGCTGTGTTGTACTCAAGTACTAATAGGGAATGGATGTTCATATGCAGGTTATTTCTTAAGATAAATAAAGTATCTGTCAGATGTCTTATTTTGGAGTTGCAGTGACTTTCAGTTTTAAATCTGACCTCTCCTGGACAGAGTTAACAGGCTTACACTCGATGATATGTCCATATAATTTTACATCAATTTATGTAAGGTAAATTAGTTTAAAACACCATTGCTAGGTAAACTGGCGTATCTCCAAATTGCACATAGTCCAAACCACTGCTTTTAGAACAGTGCAGTGTATTAGCATGCCCATGAAGCAGAGGCTGTGAAGTTGCGACAGGTAACTGGAGTTATCGCCAACGTCCTGCCCGTGTCCTTATGTATTTAGCATTCTATTGAAGTGCTTCCTTTTTGTTGTGGCATTGAGCAATGCTGTGGTTTTTCCTTCCTTGTCTGCTTTCATGTTTGCTCGTATTTCTTGGTAATTTCTGTGCCTTTTGTTAGTGCAGAAGTGAACTGTGATTGTGAAGGTACGTCAGTTTTCTTCAAGTTATGGTTGCTGTACACTGCTGCAAGAGATATGTGACTCCCGGAGAGCAGAGCTGCAAGTGAATGTTGCTGATAGCCTGTGACGCCTAAGTGGCTTCTGGATCCCAGGGCACTGGAGAAGCTGGGAATAAACAGATTGCTTTGAAAGGTGCTGCGTTATTAGTGCTACACATTGATGGATTCATCTGAATTCTATAGCACGTTAATTCAGTGCAGAATGAAAGTACATATACAATGGATCTTAAATTTCATGATGTTTGGAAAAATAGCATGGATGCACAAGTCTGAGTGCAAAGGAGTTAATACAAAAAACTGGTATAAATAAATCCCCCACCCCATCATAACTATACCAAATGGAATTGCTACTTTATAAATATCCACTGTGGCTACAGTTTTTGAGATGAAGTCTGATGCTAAGAAATTCGGTAGATATTTTGTTTCCCAGAGGGTAGGCGACCACAGCAGGGATGCTAAGAATCAAACCAGGAAAGGAACAAAGCCTTGTCTTTGTTTCTCTAGAAACAAAGGGATCTTGAGTCTGTCAAGTGAAGAGTCAGAACTTAAAGAAAAGGTTCTATTTTAAAGCCTCTTCCAGAATACTACAAATAACTCGGCAAATCTGATTTTGCTATTTTTCCAGGGAGAATTATTTTTTTTCAAAGTATTTGTTCTACATATTGTTTTGCTTTGATACCTAGTATAGAATTGCTGTTTCTTGTCATGTTACTATGTTAATTATCCACTGCTATCTGATTAACTCAGGTCTGACCCAAAAATCGGGAATGTGAAAGGTGTTCAGATTCCCTTCCATGTCTCAAAGACCTGGGAATTATTTCCAGTTTCTTGCTACTTTGTTTTGGTGTGGAGCCTACTTGGTAGTAGCCTGCTAATTTTGCAGCCTGTTTAAGCTGGCGTGTCTAGTTGGCAGGCGGTTTGATAGATAATTACAGGCCATGGTTTCACTTAAAATATCTGCTTGGGTGCCTGTCTGCATCCAAGTGTTTATCCCAGGGAACTGAAACTGCGCTTGTGTGAGTTTGGAAATGCGCATGATTTAAAAGTGCCACGTGAGAGTCAGGGAGGTAGAACAGCCCAAATCTGCGCCTTGCTTCCCCTGAAGGTTACTTTGGCTTTAGCTGTCCAGCAGCTGAAGCAGTAAGTGATTGTGCTGCTGGTTGATTCAGTTTCTCTGGTGGTTCTGCGAATGCGGATGGAGGCTACAGGAATCAAGGTAGGTTCTGCTGTAGAACAGGCTTTAGTACTCTACTCTGCACAGTTATTAAGAGTCTCCTTCCCAGTGAGAGAACACCTGCATCATTAAAGCATCTTTTAACATTAATTGGCACCCTGCTTTGGCTCAGGGACTGAAGTTTAAATGAATGTAGAGATCAAACATTTCTTTCATGTCTTCAGGTCAGAGTGGATATTTTGTTAGGACAATGTTAAATATTTCTGAATGTTACCTGTGTTGTGCCAATAGAAAATAACTTCTGAAACCAGACTTGCTGTTTTCAGTGTAATTACTGATATCCAGAGCAGACCAGGGTTTGGTACGTGGCTGGTTCCCAGCTGTGTTATGTAAAGAAGGCATGTTATTGACATGTCAGAAAGCAGGTGTTTTGTAATTGAGTTCTAAGCAGTCATTTTTTTTAAAGCTTAGATTCTCTACTTACCCTTTGGCTATACTTTATGAGAGTAGATGAAACACATTGTGAACGACTATATGGTGCTAATATGACAACACTGGTCATCTTCCAGTTTCATTGCATGAGCAGTGTTGAGTGCCTGCCCGTCCCCCTCCCCATGTTTTTTTCAGGGAAATCTTTCTATTTGATAAGTACACTGGACAGAACTACAGCTGTGTATGTACAGGCTACTGGAGAAAACAGTACGTTGGTTTGTTTCCAGCAATTGAATATAAGGATTAAGTGCAAATTATTGCAAGCTGATATTTGTATAATCAGCTTGGTACTTCAACAGTTTGTATTGGACATATGGTGTGGTGACATGAGATGATTTTGATGTTTTTGTGCTTCATGATGTGTTCAGGATTGTTTATTGGAATTGTCTTGTGTATCCCCCTATCTTTACGGATCTGCAAAAATGAAACCAGGAAGAACAATCTTTTATTCTTTTTCCTGACATAATAGTACTTCTGCACCTAACAGCTTTTAATTTGACTTGAGGCAGGGAAGAACAAATCCGCTAATTGGTTTCTTGTACTTATTTGAAGCCTCTTTTTTTGAGAATTAAGTATCTTTTAAGTTGAAATTGGTTGCCTTGTCTCCTTGTTATTTTTACTAAAATAGTGCTTAGGTGTTTCACACTGCAGTTCTATCTTATTTTCAGTGCATTAGGAAACTGATAATTTTAAACTAAAATAAACAGGAGGAAAAGTTGAACTAAAAATTTAAAACCAGAACCTCACAGGAAAATGTTAGTTAATCTCTTAAAGTTTGCTTTCAAAGGCAATTTGCAGTGGTCTGCAGGCTTAAAGAACTTCTGTCGGTTTATTCTTTTTAAATGTCTTTCGTGACTGCTTAATTAGACAGACACTGTCAGAATGTAAGTTTTGTGGGATCTGTTATTTTACTAATCTGTTTAGTACCAACTGTTCTATGCATTGAAGTAAAACAGCCTTTTACATTTGGTATTTTTTGTTGAATGGCACCTGCTCAAAATTAGCATGTTCCCAACATCTTATACGTTTACTTCTGAAATTCTGCTTGAGCCTGCTGTTTTGACAGGCAGCTGGTATTGCCATCTCTTGCTTCACAGACTTATGCTGTGCACAAGCTAGGCTTTTTTCTGTCTGCTTCTTTAAGCTGGAATATTGGACTAGGTATGGTTTTTAGTTTATGCTAATGGCAATGTTTGTTCCTTTAAAATTTGCTATTTAATACTTTTAAATATTAATATTACTTCTTTTCACTGATGACATTAATGCATATTTCCAAAAATGCAGTCTTGAAATTTATGCAGTGAAAGACCAGCGTGTCAATCAGCACAGTTAAAGTAGAGCTGTTTTTTATAGTATTGCCAAATGCAAATGATTAGTTTGAAAAGACTGGAGAATTCAGAGAGAACTGTGCTCAGAATGGAAAACAAACTGTCAGGGAGGTGATGGCTACTGAATTAACTAAGTAATAAGCCTGTTGCAATGACAGAGAAATTCCCTCATAGTGGTGTGAAATCTCATTTGACTCTTGATCTATAGGTGAAAAGTGACTTGAAAGAGTTTACCTTTTTTCCCTTTTTCATTGCATATTTGGGTAGCTCTCACTCCTATCATTTGTGGTGTTCACAAACTAATGCATTCGAAATGACAGGTAATCTGCTCTTTTTATAAGAGTATTTGTAGGCAAATAGAGTTCTTCATCCTCTGACCTTTTCTAATGTGATCCTTCTGTTTGGAAAAAGCCCGCAAACTGACCTTTCAGATGTAGGACAAAACTGCATGTTTGGCTGGAATTGATGTTGGTCAATTCTCTGTGCTTATACATGTGAAAGACATATCAGGAGTTTGTCCTCATGGAGAAGGATGTGTTTTGATACAGGATAAGGGATGATCTCCTGAAGATTTTTTAAATTGTATTGTAAGGTATCACTTCTGTAGTCATAATCTTCTGGAAGTTATATAAGACTACAGATTACTGCTTCTGTTACATAGAGCAGACAAATTACTTGGACGAAATGGATATTAGCTCTGCTCTTTTGACAAAACTATTCACATTCAAGAAACGTGGTTTTTTCAGCTCCTGGTTCCCATCACCTCCCCTGTTCTCACAGTGTGATAATTGTCATCCTAAGAAAGGTGGCTGTGACAGGAGCAAGTGAATAGAGGAGGAGAAGAGATCGGGCTGGGGAAGGTTAGAGATGCAAAGTGGAAAGGAAGAGAGAGGAGGCAAGGAGTGTATTTGACACACTCTTCATTGCTGTCAGGTCCCTGAGTGTGGCATTGGCCTGCTGTTAGTGGCACCTGATGGATGCCATGCGGGTTTGCTGTCTCCCCAGGGTTCCTGACATGGTTTCTCCCCTAGCTCATTGTGTTGGTTGGCTGTGGTGGTTTATTTCTGGGTCATGTCAGTGCCCTCATGGTTCCACATTATGGCCTGTTTCTTCAAGTAGGTTTTCCTAAAAATGAGCAAAGGAGAACACATGACCTCTCGGGATGCCCTACGCCAGTGCTGGGTGGAGAGCTGCAGAGAATGCCTGCTTTCTTCTTGCAGCTGGCTTGCACGTTTCTTGGGCTTTTAGAGACTCCCAACCTTCCTCACTCCATATGATGGGAGGAAACTAAGAGGATACAGTATTTTATTTCATCTTCAACAGCCAATATATGGTCAGTAAAGAAATCATGAAGAATTTACTTCTCCTAGGAGACATAGAAGGTATGGGATAGATCTGATGTTTAGGCTGGTACAGCTTTCAGAAATAAGAAAAAGAATATTCTTATTTCCCTTTCTGAACATGACTACTTTCTGGATGATGTACAGGTGGAATATAAATTAAGATGTTTACCAGAAGGCAACCAGCCTGCTTCAGAGAGTTCTCCTTTCCTTTTTTTCCTCTCGTTCCCTGCTTCCTGTCTTCCATTCTCCAATGAACATTAGAATAGAACTAAAAGCTTTGCGTAGGAATACTTGAAATGTTTTTGAGTTGGGCTGTGAGAACCCACTCTACACTTCTGGCAGATTTTCAGGAAAGCTTAGCCCCATGTTTCTTAGAGCTATTATGTGTTCTGTTCCAGCAACACAGAAGCTAAACTTACAGCATCTCTTGGGAACATCGCTTAATAAGACAGAAGAGCAGCAGGCTGGGAGTCTTGTGCTTTGGAAAAACAGTGTGCTGAGAGGTCATCGTCCCCAGCTCCACTTTGGAGCAGATGCAGTAACCAGGTCACCTCATTGTCTGTGGCTTCTCTCTTCCATCGGTGTCTGCCATGCATTCTTCCATAACTTTGCAGTTCAGGGATCAGTGTGATAAATCAAATAATGAACTACCTTGGGGTAATGTTAAGGTAGATTGCTGGACAAAATATCTGTAGAAGCCTCAGCCTAAAGCAAAACTTACTAGAAGAATAGTGTTTATTATTCAAGTCATAAAGCAAATGTTTCATGTGATCAGAACACAAGACAAATATTTTGACAGATTAGCAGTGGGTAGTGGATATTATTGTAAAGCTAGGCAGTCTTAATCTGATACCTTGTTTCTGTTTCTTTTGTTTGGGTTTTGTGTGGATAGTTCTTTTTTTTTTGTACTTGTCTGTACCAGGTAGACGCACAGTTTTTCAGAAAACAAATGCAATTTCTATATGACATTTTGCAGATCTGGCTTTAAGAGTACTGGAGTTGCAGTACTTTGGACTGCATCTGTTGTAGTTCAATTTATTTTTTCAGTCTTCTAATGCAGGTAGCAGACTAGAGAGCTGTAGATTTATACATCTATTATTTAATCCTTATCTCCATTGATGCTGGAGGCAATCCATTGATTTGATTGATGTAGGTTTTATCTGAAGTCAGAAATCAGACTTGTATTTTTTGCATATAATGTCATTTATTTTTGTCCTTTAAAAAAAGTTGAACAGTCAACTTCTTTGAGGTTTCTCTCCAGTCCAAACTCTTCAGTGGTTGCTTTGCTCATATTCTACTTGCTGGCCTAGAGGAAGCTCCCTTTAGAGCTATTTGTGAAGTTGCATATATATATTTTTTTTTATTCCAAAAAAAAAAAAAGTATTTGGGGATAGGTCAAGGTTGTGTATGAAAAGAGGTTGTCCTTAGAAGCCTGGATGGGTAAATTTGTTGTCTGTTTTGAAGGGGGGTCGGGGGAAACACTGTTTCTAAATAATGGGAATAACGTGAAAGAATATTCAGACTTGATGGATTAATAGATCAATTGGAGAGAGCTGTTCAGAGAGCTAGAGTAGTTGCATGTGAAATTAGGGTCTTAGATTTTGGCCTGGGGTTTTTAACTTTCCTAACATAAGTACATTTATTTTCTTAAAATACAATTCCATTTCTTCAGCCTTGTTTCCCAAGGATATTCAGTTTCTAAATTCCCAAGTATATTCAGTTTCTAAAATCAATTGTTTCTTTCTCCCTCAGTAGCTTTTTAACCCTGATGAGCAGTTCCAACAAAAATTTACTGAAGTGTAACAATTTCAAAGACAATTGGGTACATTTTGTGGCTATCAGCAGGCTAAGGAACAAATCCCAGATTTATTTTCCAGCTAAGACAGGGAAGCCTCTGCTGCTGCTCTTTGCTTTTGCTGGCAGCTGAACAAACATCAAGATTTGTGTATTGGCTGGCCTATTGGCATGCATGTAGTTGAAAATTAAGTACGCTTCCACAGTAGCATAGCACTTGCCAACTTTTGCCTCGTGGTATCCTTAACAGAAGACGTCAAGGAAACAGGTTACTGTGGTGGGTACTTAAAGGTGAGCAACAGGGAAATTTTTGGGAAACCATGCTTTCTTGAGTTTTATTGCTCACAGAACTGACTTCTGATATGGAGAAGAATTCTGTATTCACAGTAGAAGTGCTTAATCCTATTTTCTTTATGTATTTCTTTATGCTTAGCCATGGGTGTACTTTTCTTGCAGTGGTGTGACGAAAGATTTGACTTCCAAGCTACGTTTTTACAGTGCTTGGCAAAACATGTGCCAAATATTTATTCAGCTGAGATGGACCCCTTGCTGGAGAAACAAGAAGAAATGGTTCAGGCAGCAATACTTTACCCCCTGGAATGTTACTTGTTTGGGGAAGACCCAGATACATTTCTAGAGAAACTAGAACAGAGTGGAACCTCACAGCTCTGTGGGAAGGTGTTCAAAGGAGGGGAGACAACATACTCTTGCAGGTAAGAATTGAAGGTGTGTTATTATGAATGTTTTCTCGTGAGATGATGCAGCAAGTGGATTTAATAAAATTAGTTGCTCTGCTAACTAATCGTTGCTTGTGTCATGGTATGTCTTTACTTTTCTGAAGCAAATACCACCATCAGTTTCCAAACCAGTGAAAAAAGTGAGCAAAATTATGCATAAAAAGCAGACACTGGCAGAGAAATTAGAAAGGAAATGTAAAGGATACTGACAGTACTGAAAACCATTGATTAAAAAGATTGGATGATAGGGTCTGACGGGGGTCTGTACCTGGGACTGAGGGATAACAGGCATGAAAATCTGTGCACTATGTAATACTCAACCTTTCAGAGCCTGCATCAGAACTCAGCATTTTTGAGCATCCTCAGTCCTCTGCTCAAGTAATGTCTGTAAACGATGGTCATTTCTCTTCTTGTTTCTCACTCTGGATTATGTTAAAAATGGCAACATATTGATTTACTATTATTTTATTCATATGTCAGATCTTTGTGGTGGATTTGAAGTTTGCAACTGTTCTGGCTGTTCCTTAGTCTTACTGTGATGCAATTGTCATAGTTTGTAGTTCTCATTTTATTTTAAGCCTAGAAAAATGTAGCAGAAATGCCAGAAGAGTATCAATAAGGATGAAGAATATTGGTATGAATAAAAAAAAATCCAGCCATTAGAATTTAGGAAATGTCAGAAAGATAGATCTCTGTAAAAATAATTTGTGAATTATACTATTGGATTTTAATCAGTCATGTACTATTATGCTTTTTCTATAAACAAGTTAGGCTTGTGCATGAAAGGAAAATGGTCTTTGAGTAAGTTCTTATGTATTTGCTAGAATGTGTACACTTAATTGGACAGTGGGTTGTTGGACAACACAAGAGGGACGTTAAAGTATTAGAATGGGCCCAGGGGAGGACCACAAAGATGATCAAAGGGCTGGTGCACCTCTCCTACAAAGACAGGATTTGGGTTTCTTCAGCCTGGAGAAGAGAAGGCTCTGGGGAGATCTTAGAGTGACCTTCCAGGAAAGCTGGGGAGGGACTCTTTGTCGGGGGTGTTGTGACAGGACAAGGGGGAATGGCTTTAAACTAAAAGAGGGTAGGTTTAGATTAGATTTAAGGAGGGATACTGTGAGGATGGTGAAGCACTGAAACACGTTTTCCAGAGAAGCTGTGAATGCCCTGTTCTTGGAAGCATTTAAGGCCAGGCTGGACGGGGCTCAGGGCAACCTGGTCTGGTGGGAGGTGTCTCTGCCTGTGACGGGGTTGGAATGAAGTGATCTTTAAGGTCCCTTCCAACCCAAACCGTTCTGTGATTGTGTGAAGGAAAAGAATGGTCAAGGCATCTGTTTAGTATCGCTGAAACAGAAATAATCCTGTTAGTACATGTGCAGGGTTCTTGTATGACAACAGGCAAAGTCACACCAAGTGACAAAGATACATCTCTCGGGTTATCTCTTTTTTTACTTCCTGTCTTGCAGCAGTGTGGTAGTATTTATATGAAATACTGTACTTAATACTGCAACTGAAGTTAAATATGTTTGCTTTAGGCTTTTAAAATGCTAAAAATAATATGCTCTGAAATACTAAAATCTGAAATACAGCAGGCATTTCTGGCTTAATCTTTCTGTCTTAACTCACGTTGCAGTAGGTTTATGCTAATGAATGGTAGTGAACCATTAAACTGTTGTAGTGAAGATTATCATCTGAAGGTTTGAGAGGAAATTCACTCTGTAATCAGAATTATACTATTCTAGTTCAAGCCTTCCTTACAACTAAATAGTGAAGAATGACATAAAACAAAGATTGTGTTATCAAACACATCTGACGCATATTTTGCTTAGAATGACACAGCATTTAAAGAAAGTGTGACCATGTTTGAGGGTGAAAAAAAGCAATATAACGCTTAAATGCATATGTAGCACAGAATTGCACACATGAATTGTAGTTCTGTTTTTTTCAGATATGAGTGCTTGACTGAAACTGTTAAAATTAAATCTTAAAGTATATATTCTTCAGAACAATTTGTAAAGGAGTTCTACTTAGATATTAACTCTTAACTGTTTATAAAAAGTTTTCGACATAACCTGGCACAGGTGTAGCATAGCAAACTAGCTACAGTTGTTCGAAACCATACTGAAGGGAACTTGAGAGTCAATCTTGTTTTTTTTAATAGGTGTTCATTCCAGGTGAAGATATAAATGTTAACAACAAGTTTTAGAAAGTGGAAATAAAGCATGTTTCTAATGGAATTTGAAATGGCAGGTATTTGGTTCAAGCCTAAAAAAAAACAGATTTCATGCTTCTGTGACATGGAATAGCCAATGTTTTTATAATTTGAATATGTTGGTAATCTCAGTTTTCAGAATAACATTTTGTTTTGTGTGCAAGGATTGTGTGTGTTTTTTAGAAAGTTCTCCAACTACCGTTTTTGTTGCAGAGACTGTGCAGTTGATCCAACTTGTGTACTCTGTATGGATTGCTTTCAGAATAGCATTCACAAGAACCACCGGTACAAGGTAGGAATGTCTTAAGAAATTTTACTTCTAGATTTAGAGAACATTTTACTTGAAGGTATAGGAAATTGCATATAAACTAATAATTTTCATTCAAAAAAAATCTTATTTACTGACCGGTTCAATCTTTCTCCTATTTCTAACTACATAAAGCCACTTTAAAGAACAGTAAGTTTACAAGTTAAGAAAATCAAAGGGTAGGAAGTGTTTATGAATGTGAACGTTGTTGTTCTCTTTGGCAATATCACATAGTATATGCCAGAGCAAAAAGCTGTGACTGAAAATGACAGTCTATCAGAAGTCCCTTTCAGTACTATATATTCAGGAGTACTTTCTGTTTGGAAGTTTAGAATGGATGTGTATGTACAGAGACCATTATTTCATTGCTTCTATCACTGATGCAGTCTCCGTGTTTCCACTGTTTCTCCATTTTGATACCCATAAACTACTTTGGGCTTAGAGCATGGACTATAAAAGTTAGAAGGAATGTTAAGCATCACATTTTTAAGGAGTTTGTTGTGGAACTTCATCTCTTTCTGATATCCTCTTAATTCTCTTTGAGACAAATCTGTGTTACCTTTGAGAGAGTCCCATGCTTTAATTACAGAAAGATCTTTTAAATAATTCTTCCCTAAGTCTCTGCCTAAGCTGTTGTCTACTGTTTACTTTGCAGACCCCTTGATTGTTTGCCCTCCACACTGGTACCGCTAATTTGAACAGTGTTGGAAGCAGAAATAGAGAACAGCAGTGTTATTTTTAAAGCTGGTCTAACCCTGCTGCAAGGAGTGAGGAAAATGTACAGAAACGTATTCAATTATCCTTCACTACTAAAAGTGGGCTAGATTTTTTTTTTTCATTTTATTAATTAGCATTGTCTAGTTCAGAGATTTGTCCTACTTGTACTATTAATTGGTCATAAATCCCGTTTAAGCACGTATGTTTCAGTGAGAGTTTGGAAGAATGTCCCAGCAATTCCAAAATTACTGAGGAAGAAAAGAAATATTCTGTCCCTCTGCATAAGTCTACTGATCTGAAAATGTGTTGTAAATATTTATTCAAAGATGTACAAAGCTGCCTTGCATATGCAAAACTTCCATATACCTGTGTGCACACTCACAGTTTACGGAGGAGTAAGACAGTAACCCAGGAAAACAGCCAATAATTACAGAAAAATTTGGAATCACAGCTGAGTTGAGATGCTGGTTTGGTGTCCTGTTGTCTTTCTTTTCTATATTTTTTCAGTAACTTAAGACTGTTTTCTTCAGGCAAAACAGCAGCCTGGAAGTAGTAGCAGTTGTGCTGCATTTTCATTTTAAAGATACGATCTAAAGAATGCAGATTGTATACTTCAAATGTTTATAGAATAATTTAGGTTGGAAGGGACCTAATGAGGTCACCTAGTCAACCTCCTGCTTGAAGCTTGTCTAATTAGATCAGGTTATTTTAAAACGCATCAAGTAAATAATGAATTTTTGAATGTTTTTATTGGGTCACTTAGTGTTTTTATAATTATTTTAGAATTGGGGTTTTAGTGTAAGCTATGGATAATTATTCTTGCTAGAGTTTCATCTGACCTTTCTGCCAAAATGAAGACTCAGTATTTCTGCAAGTGTAATTAATACAAGGTTAAAGTTGCAAGTATGTATTTAGATGCTTATTAGGTATTACTTTCTTTGCTTAAGTACCTGTTTAATACACACATCTTATAAAATTATTTTTTATCTTTTCGGAGTAATTTGTAAAGATGGTGTTGAGCATCACCCCTATAATTTTGCTAATAAGCCCAGAAATACTGTTTTGCCATTTATGACATGCTTATTCATTAGTCATGTTTTTTTAACCTACCTCTTGTTAAATTTATTGAAGATGCAACAGCAACTGTATTTTCCCATTTATTTCCTGCTCAAAACGTTTCTATTTTTTTCCCTGCTTCTCTGACAACTTTTCTAGCTAAAAAAAAATAGCTGTGGTAAGTCTATGGTTTACACAGGCACCCTTGTATTTTGTAGGTAGGTGTTTATATAAATAATGCACACTTCTGTTTTTGTCTCACTATTCACATACATATTTCATGACTGAAATTCATGCTTTTTACAGATGCATAATTCCTCTGGAGGTGGATTTTGTGACTGTGGGGATACGGAGGCATGGAAGGCTGGACCAGTGTGTACTAAACATGAGCCTGGAGCATCAGGTTCTCCAAAAGAAGTAAGAATTTTGCTTAAAAGTAAAAGAATAAATATCCTAAATATTAGGAATTCTAGGACTTAAAAAATAAATAAATATATTCCTGTATATGAAAATACAGATTGTATGATTCATGTGGCAGGTCCAATTGAGTTGAATCAGGATTTCCTTGGTGAAGATGTTTATTGGGGTAAAACATGTATTGTCTCCAAACAAAAAGTAAACACAATAGAGCAGCTCCAACAGCTTGGTTTGTCCATTTCTGTCTCTGATTCTGAATCAAAATGTCAGTGTCTCACTCTTTTCTTTGCTATCTGTACTATTCAGCTCTTATTTACAGATAGTTTACTATTGGATAATTTACAGTACTCGATTGTGATGATACTTTTTTTCCCACATTACTGTGTTACCGAACAATTTTTTTTCTCATTTAATTCTCGTAAGCTTTCTGTCATGAAGACTGGAAAATAAGTCTATATGGTTTAAAACCGACCTCATGCTAGGATTTCTCATGCTTACTGTACCTCAGAAAGCAGTATGTTAAAAAGAAAAACCCTGTCTTGAAAGCAATTTTCAAAAAGAATGTCAGCAAATATGCTGCTTCATGTATTTTTTTTCCTGAGTTTTACATTCTATTCTGACATGATTAGGAAGAAAAAAAATAGTTATGATATGAGGTGTGCATTAGTTGAATGAATACAGGTTTAATTAGGATTTTTGTAAGGATGCAGAGTGCTCTTAGTTTTACACAGCTTGTTGGCACGTATGCAATATGACCTCAGAAAAGCAATCCTTTTAAGTCATCTGTTCCCTATCTATTACAAATTGTCTTCACTATGCCAGAAATAATAATTCAGAAACAAACAAACCAACCAAAACAACCAAACAAAACCACTTTTTGCCTGAATATATCTTTGAAAACTGAGGTATAGTCAGAGATGAGATGAAAATACCCTACCTTTCTAGGCGCATTTGGTTTAAATAATAAATTGGCCGTGAGTTATTTTAAGCCTTGCTATCTGAAACATAAGTTGTTTATTCTTCAACAGACTTGTTTCTTGAAGCGTGCTTGAAGCATGGGTTATTAGGAGTTTTGGGGGCATAATTTGAGCAAATTCTTTTTACCCTTTCAATTTACATCTTAATTTCATTCTATTGTGACATTTATTAATAGAGATTTCATTGGAGATGTCATTTAATCAGTTAACTGTTCACCTAAGTGAAAAGTATTTAGCCAAGGTATTTGCAGTCTTAATTACAAAGATCTATCACAAACGTGTTCAAAATTACGTACTCAGTGATATTTATAGATCATGATTTCATTGGCAGACCTTTTAGATTATATATATGACCACAAGTTTTTCTTCTAATGCTTAGCAGGTCTGTTTTTCAGAGCGCTGGAAGCAGTTGTTTATGTTAATGCATTTACACTTCTCCTCTAGTACACTGCATCATATGGACACAACAGAATTTTACTTCTTTTTTAGCAATCATAAATGGGTAGATGTCACTGCATGGTTGATTAAGGGGTTTTTCAAGAGTGTCTTTCTTAAGTATTTCTGAAAGAAACAGTTATGTTTCCTCAGATGATTCTGTTCAAGGAGTATCAAATATCTGGGAGAAAACTTGTAAAAGTAAGCGAAGCAGAGAAAAAAAAATGAGATTTTGGACTGCAAACTTTATAATATCATCAGGAGTACAGAAAGCTTTTTATCACCTTTTTTAAGAAATTGAAGTTTACTTAAACATTTGGTGAGGCCTTTCACAGCTTAGATTAAAAATGAATGATGAAACTTGGAATACTAAGGTGAGCCCTTGGAATGAAATCATTTTAAAAAGAATTTAGTTGAGATGAATTTGCCTGAAAATCATGAAAAATATTATTTCCTGAAAATTTTCTAGTAATAAGGTATCCTACCGGCCCTTCTTTAATTTTTAAAATTTATTTTGCATATTAATGTTACCTCTTTTTTTTTTTTTTTTTTTACAGAATTCTGAATGTCAGTTAAATGAAGAAGTTATGGAACACGCTAGGAGGGTGTTTCCCGCGGTGATAAAATACATTGTAGATATGCTTATATGGGAAGAAGAGAAGGAACTGCCTCCGGAGCTCACAGTTAGGTAGGGAGCATTTCAGACTTTCTCTCTGAAGTGTTAAAAACTTTGATATTTGTTTTGCCTGTTGGCATTACTACATTCATGAAAACTTATCAGTGCCTAAAACTCTGTAAACAGAGGATTTTTCACATACAGTTATACTGAGAAAGATGTTTGATAGCTTATGGAAAAAATAGTGCTCATGATTGTGCTCCATCAAAACAGAAAAAAGACTGTTCTGTGTCTGGTTAAAATGACAAACGGGATCATAAAGTGGCAGAGGGAATAATAACAGAATATTCAGGTAATGTAAATCTCTTTTGTGCTTGGTACATGGTTTATGTGGCTTGTTCTGGTACAGTTGGTAAGGGAGTTCTGGGATGTGTCTTTAACATGAAGAAAAAGCTTGATTTTGTTACAGATTTCTCTCAGGCTTTTAAGTAAGATGTTGCTTATATTGGATAGGATGTTATTTACATTTTAATTTTCATTTGTATGATGAAATACTGGCTTTTTCCCAGTAGAGAGAAGATAGACAGTTACTACTGTGTCCTTTTCAATGATGAACATCATTCTTATGATCACGTCATCTATAGCCTTCAAAGGGCACTTGGCTGTGAACTCGGCGAAGCCCAGTTGCATACTACTGCCATAGATAAAGAGGTTAGTGCATTCTGGATGAGTGAAAAAGTAACTTTTTAATTGTTAGGAAGGGTCACTATAATCCTTTGATTATAGTGAAGAAGATCATAGAATCTTCCTTTCTGTGACATGGGAGATTGAGGAGAGACAAAGTCATGTTACAGAATAACTGTTAATCAGCACTTGTAGAAGTATGCCATTCTTCAAGAAAGTTTTAAAACTATATTAATTTTTTCTTCTTGAGAAGGGGAAGAGCTGATTTGCCTGAAGTTGTTCCTCTTGTGTTTGACATATTTTCTTTACTCTTATTTTTCTTCTCAGATAAGAGATGTATGTTTTTTGGACAAATGCTGTTAAAACGTTAAAGGCATATGCATATTCAGTTATATTTAATGAGAACTGTTGAGACTAATGAGAATTTTGCAAGGCTTAGTGTTTTTCCTGGCTCAGACTTCATGCGAGAATCTTAAAGAAAGCTTCAAATCAAACAAATAAAACTAGGAAGAATCCATGAAGGAATGTGGGAGAACCTGTCAATTTTACTATTTTGTTTGTCAAAGCAGTGTCCCATTTAATGTAAATATGGTTTATTCACACCTCTAGTGGAAGGTGTCCATGCCCATGGCAGGGGGGTTGGAAGTCAATGATACTTAAGGTCCCTTCCAACCCAAACCTTTCTTTGGTTCTTTGGTGTTTTTCCTCCCAGGGTGTGTGGGGGGAAGCATGTTCTGTGTGTGGCTTAACTGCAGCTGTATTTTTTAAACTCACAAAAATATAAAACTTAAGTATTTGCACCCACAAACTTTCTATAGCTGAATATGTATTTGATCTATATTTACCTATAGAAGATCTTACTAATATTAGAATCCTGTTTTAGTCTATAAACAGTATTTTCTTTTTGTGTCTTTCTTTGTTCAGGTAATGGAAATTTAATTGCATTCTGTTTGTAGTTGCTTTGTCAGTCCTATGTAATTACAATGTTTCTCTTGTAGTTACAAGGTTTGTAAAATATGTACCAGGTATGTAACCATATATGATTAATAGAGAAACTTTAAAGGTTACATTTGATGTTCTTTGAATTATGAGGGTTTGTTTTGATTGAAGCCTAGAGTTTAGATTCAGTGTTGATCAGACATTTTACAAAGCACCCAATACAGTTTGGGATTAGGACGTATTGTTTAGTTTGTAACAAATCCACAACATACAGCTACTTCCTAACATGTAATTTCGCTTTGTAGAAAACTTGTTTTGGAAGTCCATACCTCAGATAGCCATTGAGTGGAATTTGAGGACTAAGTTGATGCTGTTCTTGGCTTTATTGAAAGAACTATAAAACCATACTTTAAATTTATCTTCCTATTCTTTAAACAGGAATAAGAAATAGTAGGAAAGATTGTAGAAAAGCAATTCAGGACTGAGTGTATTTTGTGTTAGGAAGAAAGTTAATCTGGTTTTTAGTGACAGTATTCTGTGGAAATCCATCTTGTCTGTTTTACTCTGTACGTGCATTATCAAATAGTATTGATATATCAAAAGTTCCCTTTAGGATGTTCCATTGCTAATTCAAATAATTATTAAAAAACAAAACAAAAAAAAACCACTTAATTTTGATTTGCTTCTAGATGTCTAAAAGCACTGTAAGTGATGTTGGACCCAGTTTCCACAAACAAAAAAACATACCCAGAGTCAGGCTTGTGATTTTTTGGTTCTGTTTTAAATTGTTCTTGTATTCAATAATTTCTTTAAACAGGGTCGGAGAGCTGTTAAAGCAGGGCGTTATGCCTCTTGTCAGGAAGCAAAAGAAGAAATTAAGGTAACTTCCTAAAATATTTACTCAAAAAAAAAAAATCAACCTAATCATTATTACTATCAAAGACTTCTCTGTTGTACAGTCTTAAAGTTAGTATTTCCATGCTTTTCTAACCTGTCTGTGAATTTCTTAAAATTGAACTTACCCTATCACGTTTGGTATGGATACATGTCTTCCGAAAATAAATGTGGTGATTTATTTTTATGCTAGGGTTTGCCATTAGCATGTGCTTGGGGGAGGTAATGGATGTTGGAGACAAAAATGGAAATTCATGTTATCTTTTATATATACTAATTCTTACCTGATTCCTAGAGGCATTCTGAAAATGTTTCTCAACGACCACTTCATGTGGAGGTTCTGCATTCTGATGTTATGGCTCACCAGAAGTTTGCCTTGCGCCTTGGCTCTTGGCTAAATAAACTCATGAGCTATGCAGGTAAGTATAACTAACTGTGTTACAACGATGCCATGTCAGAATTTTAGTAATTTTTGAAAAAATTTCTCTTCAGCACTGTTATATGTTATACCCCCTTATAAAAATACGAGCCTTCTCATTTCCTCTAGATTTTTTTTCATCCCCAGTTTCGGAATCACATGGTCTATTTTGGTGACTTCTTCTGCTTAAAAGCTGCAGTCCCAAGTACTAGGGGAAAGCTGCAGAACATCTGTCAGTGAAAGCATACATCTTCTACTTGAATTAATTCCTACGTCAGGTTTGATAGCTGTTAATTAGACGCTATCAGTTAAAGAAAAGGAAATTAAAAAAGGCTTTAGTTTAAAAACTGATCCAGTAGTGGAAATATTATTTTAAATTCATAGATTGCTCTGGTGCTTGATGACGTCTGGTTTTAAAGAAGATTACGCTTAATTTCTTGTCTGAATCTGTCTAATTTTGATTACTATTGTGTTTTGTCATATCTGTGTTAAGCCAAACTAAAGCCATTATAAAACTTTTCACCTTACAAGCATGCATAGATTAAGCTCTACTCACTGCTTTGATATGTTAAATCTGTGGGTCTGTTTTATGCTCTATTGTAAGGTTAGCTAATAAAGTGATTTTTTTATCTTTTTCTGAATGCTTTCTTCCTTTTCAATCTTTCCCTTAAAATGCAGATATCAGAATTGTATTTTTTTTCTTCTCACAATATATATATTGCAAATTTTAGCTATTTTCAACTATACATTTATTTGACTGATTGTTTTGTTGCTGGTTTGAGTTCCCCAACCTGTTCTTTTGATCAGTACAAATTCCTGACTGTGTAATTGTTTATTTCAAGGTGTCTAGTAAAGTACTCTGAAAGCTTGTTTCTTACCCACATTTTTCTTCCTTGATAACTTTTCTTAGTTTTATGAGGTTACTGCATTTAAAATACCAACTGACAGCTAGGTGTTGACTCATCAGTATGAATGTAGACAAGTCAATGTCAGTGCCCCAGCAAATCCCGAGAATTTTAGTTTGTTTTTTGCTGATGAGATGAGTTAAAATTGAAAAGGAGTCTCCCATGTTGTGTGCGGCATTTTGGCCCAGGAAATTGTTGTAGGTTAACTGGTGCTTTAGTATGTTTTATGTGAGTCTTCAAGCACAAACACTGAAGTGTAATGCTCTTCCTGTCCTTACTCTTCTGGATTGTATATTGTAAATGCTTGGAGAACCTGATGTTCTGTACTCAGCTGGAACTTTTTGGTAATCTGTTGGTTCCTGTTTCTTTCCTGGTTTTGCTTCATGTGGTAGAATAGTGACTGAAAAAGATTCTTTATTATTTGTTTCCATGCTGTCAGAATCTTGATTCCTGACACTCCATTATCCTTCTGAAATTTTTAATGTAAGAGCTCACTTCCAAACTTCAGTGACCAGTGGAGACTCCGATGTGTTGATCCAGAAAACTGCTTCAGCAAATACTGTATTGACTGATAGGTGAAAAAAGTGCAAAATAATGTCCTGAAATCCTAGAAAAGACCGTATTGCAGGGACCTTGGCCTAGCCTGTGCATTTCTGTGCTGGCATAGTGAGAATCTGCTCTGTAAAATTGTCTAAGTGATTTCGTTCTAAAGCATTCTTCTTCACTGGATCAATTTAATAGAGTGAGCAAAAAATAATAGGGGAAAATTAGTAAAGATAGTGTATGTAGGGATATGTCCACTGAGAGGGCCAGTTAAGAGCTAATATATAATTAAGTGCCTTTATTCCCTTAAGAACAGAATTCCTTACTTCTCTTCTTATTGGTTTGTATCATTTAATTATCAAAGTATTCTTGTACAAATGATTCATTATATCCCTATAGGCGACTTTCGACAGATCTTTTGTCAAATATGTCTCAAAGAAGAAACTGGATCTGGAAAGCCATGTTCCATAAGCAAGTTGATGCTTTGGGATGCAAAACTTCATAAAGGTTTGTGTATCCATGTTCCTATAAGCTGAGGAGGCAAATTCATCTTTAATCTATTTAACCAGTGTGTAAAAATAAGTGTTATGCATGTGGCACTACTTTCTTTATAGTGTTCATATTATGCTTTTTGATACAGCCTTTATTTTTAAGGCTGAGATAATGGATATTTTGGGTACTTAGGTGCTTTCTTTATGAAGAAAAATTTCACAAAATGCTACTTTATTCTTTTTTACAATAAAGTGAAGTAAGGTGTATTGGTTCTTTACAGGGGCAAGGAAGGTTCTTCATGAACTTATCTTCAGTAGTTTTTTCATGGAAATGGAATACAAAAAACACTTCGCTGTGGAATTTGTAAAGGTAAATTGTTATTTGCTTCTTATGCTATGATTTTTTATTAGATGTGTAAAATTTCCCCAAAACCTAATAATTACTTTGATAAAAATAAGTTATGAACAAACAGAGCTTCAACTACTACTAGTTCAGTGTTTAAAGAGTGTATTAAGTCCTGTGTCATTAGTTTGTTCCTTATGATCATACAAGTATAGATGCATATTATGAATGCAGTATTGTTAGTATTATCTGTATAGTTTGAAATAGCAGTTAGAGTGCAACTGGTCAGTCTTTCTATAAAATAGTCCAATAGTTAAGAGAGACAGAATGTAAGACCAGGATTTTTTTTATTGTTACGAGTTTTTAATTTTAATGAAGATGACTGACACTTCGTAGTTTTCCCTGGACTGAAACAGAACAAATGAAGACTTAAATGATTCATTGTACACTTTTTGTAGACAACTGTTGAGTAACTGTCAATGCAGTTCACTAGAAAAGGAGGAAGACTTGGTTTATAATAATTTAATGTCTCGATTCTTTTTTCAGATACTTAATTTCTTGGATAAGATTAGTTGTAGGAGATAAAAAAAACTTTAGTCTGTCAGAGCAATTAATTTTATGTTTATCTTCAGTGCTAAGGGCACATGTTAAATATGCTGTTGCATTGAGAACATTGGCATTTTTGAGCTGCTTCTGTTAGAAGGAAAAAAGGACACTTGAAATATAATGCTTGCAAATAAAAAGTGAAACATTTTAAATTAAACCTTGTTTTATTTATTTAATTTCCCCAATATTCTCTTTTCCCAGTATTACAAAGCATTGCAGAAAGAATACATCAGTGATGATCATGACAGAGTTCTCTCTGTGACAGCACTCTCAGTTCAGATGTTCACTGTACCTACTCTGGTATGTGCAGCCTGTCTACTCTGGGAATGTAAAGTAAATGTAAGAATGGCTAGCAGTGCCACACTTACTGTGCAGTACTGTACTTGACAGAGTCATTATAATTGCTGAGTTGAAAACGAATGATTTTGACTTCTAAGGTCAATATGAAAGCATGAGCCTGAGTTTGTGATAATCTGTTACAGAAGATAGAGGGAATGGAAGTAAGTGGAACTTCTAGGCAGCGACGTTCTCTGTATTAACTTTGTATGTTGAATTTACTGTTCCTGTTAACCTTGAGTAGCGTTAAAAACTTTTGGAGTCAAAAAATGATTAAATGCCTCTTTATGCAAGTGAAATATGTTAAATCCTCTGGGGATAAAAATAGCATACCTGTATTTTTAAAGGTTATATGTTACTTTCAGTCCTTTTCTATGTGATCTCTCTAGAAAGAATTGTATGTCCATTAGACTGATGCTACCAAAGTAAATAAAACATGCCAAGTTAATACAAATCATTTTCATACATAATAAATACTATAAGAGCTTTTGCAGCTTTTACAAAATTTTTAGTTGACAAATACTGTTTTCAAAAGAAAAAAAAACCTGACTGTTCTTCCCAATAGAAATAGGGAAGAAAAATGTTTTAACTTTAATTCTTGCAGGCCCGCCATCTTATTGAAGAGCAAAGTGTAATTACCACTATTACAGAGACACTCCTAGAAGTCCTTCCAGAGTATCTAGACAAAAATGACAAGTTCAACTTCCAAGGTTACAGCCAGGACAAACTGAACCGGGTATATGCAGTAATATATGACCTAAGGTAAGCATAAAGTTGAGAAGCTTGAACAATTCTTAAACTGGAAGTACGATGAGGTGTTTCAGTTCAGGAATCTGATGATAAAACTGCTTTAAAAAACAAAACAAACAAACAAACAAAAAAACGCAAAACCAACCAACCTCCCAATTCTTCTCCCAAAAAAAAAAAAAATAATAATAATAATAATTCTAAGGTTTTATTTTTAGGTGGAAAGCTGAACATCTTTAAATACTAAAATTATATTCTGTATAGACAGTTTTTAAATGATTTTCACTGATATCATTTCAAATAACAATCTTGTTAACAAAATACATCTACTGTAGGACAGTATGGGAAATTTGGCTTCTATTCACTATCATTCTGGGAAAGCTGTATAATCTTCATCTGCATGGTGTTTTCCAGCCTTAAAGGTCCCAAGTTACTCTCGCTCAATGAACTGAATAATGTAAAAGCAAAACACCCAAAGTATCTTGGACTTCAAAGTCTGTTAACTTGAAATAATGGAGTTGCACCAAGCACCTCTAGTATTTCGTGAAAACTAAAGGAAGAGTTTGAGATGGGGAAAGTGATGTAATTTGATGGTGTTGAATATTATTTTACAATTAATACTTTGAATTCAAAAATAAGCAGAAGAGAAATCTGAGCAAAATAAGATAATGTTTTCTTTGGGGACAGGTATGTCTTAATCAGCAAACCTACAGTATGGACAGACCGGCTGAGGGAGCGATTTTTAGAAGGATTTGTTTCTTTCCTAAGGATTTTAACTTGCATGCAGGTACAAAAATTTACATAATATCTTTCTAATTTGCTGTTATAAAGATACCACAATGCTTTTGTTTGCTCATCTTTTTGTCCATAGCAATATTGTGGATGTAAACATATGATGAAGATAAATTCTTCAATCCTGTCTTGGGTGGGTGAAAAAGTTAACGTTTACTTTATAGAAGTAATGTTCATTAATTTTAGGTACATCTGAACAATCTGTATTTTACCATTTGCTTATGGGATTTTCTGTTGTTTTAAGCCTGTGATCAGTGATCTAGCTTGAGTATTTTGTGGCATCTCTATTTCAGGGAATGGAGGAGATAAAAAGACAGATTGGTCAGCACATAGAGGTGGACCCTGACTGGGAAGCAGCCATTGCTATACAGATGCAGCTAAAGAACATTCTCTTGATGTTCCAAGAATGGTGTGCCTGTGATGTAAGCAAATTGATTATCTGGGGTTCTTACACACGTGCCTTTTGTGAATATTACTGAGGACTTTTTAAGTAGTAGCTTTTTAAAGAAGCTCAGTGTTGTACAGTACAGGCTTCCCCCTCCCCCCCCCCCAAAAAAAAGGCTGAAAGCATTAATCTGTGGTATGACCCTGAGAAAGGGGATCCCAGGATATAATCTGGTTGACAAAACTGTAGAGTATCAGACAAATTGCAAAGAGGAAGTACTTCTCACCATTCAATACTTTGTGTATTAGGTTCATAGTGAGCTGTCAGTTTGAAAAATTTGAAAGCATATGGTGTTCATTTTAATTGCTTAAGTAGAACGCAGAAGCTTTGCACTAATTGCGTGATTACCCTGTAAATTGTCTTATTCAGTACTGGAGTTAATCCCTGTGCTGTGGGAAAGGAGACTGTAAAAATCTTACTTACAAGCTGTTTTGGGGTGAGTTGCTATTTTCTTTCTAGTAGAGAGAGAAAGGAGGAACTACAACTGCAAACTTATGATGCAGTTTGGAGTACAAACTAGTCAAACTGTTAAAATTGTTCAGCAAGTGCATAGATATCACAGATAAGTGCATAGATATCAGAGTGTTTGACAGAGTAGCTCTTTGAACAGAAGCATATTCTTAGTTAGCTTTAGCTGATGCTCTGTTGCTCCAGTCCAGTACTTCTCAGTATTAGGAAACAGTAGTAATTGTGTGGATTTGTAGTAACTGTTTGCTCCACCAGGAAAAAAAACAGGCGAGCAATTTTAGTGCATATTTCATCGTTTTTGAATATAACTCTATGTATTTGTTTTAAATTCTAGGAAGAGCTGTTGCTGAGGGCCTACAAAGAATGTCATAAGGCTGTGATGAGGTGCAGCACTAACAGCAGCCGCTTACGGGAAAAGACAGCGTTTCACTTATGTGGCCATACTCTGGAGAGCAGACCTTACAGAGTGTCTTTAGATCCTGTCAGCATACATTTACCGCTGTCTAGGACTCTTGCAGGTAGGTGGTGTTTCTTTGTTTTGATAGCTATTTGAATTAGGTTTCTCTTCCCGCTCGTTTCTTTTTTCTAGAAAAAGCATTTAGATTAAACGCTTCACAAATCAGTTGCTATCTGACTTTTTGACATTTTCACAATCAGGTGACCTTGTTCACCAAATACCCCCTAAGGGAAAAACGTTTCGCAAAAAAGCACTTGCTGTATAGGTTGGAGGATATTTTTTACACAGGAGAGAGAAGAAAGCAGACAAGAAGGAATCATTTTATGTTTTAATAATATAACATTAGATCTTTTTTCTAAATTACTTGAATTTCTGTTTCTATTCCTACTTACAATATCTAAATGAACAGTCATCACTTCTGTATCTCAAATTTATTTTCCAGCCATATATATTTTAAGCCTGTAAAAATGCCCCTTCTAAAAGACGTGTGTTTGCAGCATTCCAGGACAGATTTCCGGTCAGAATACAAAGGACCATAGCAGTGGGTGATCCCCAGTTTGTCTACAATACAAACTAAATCATACACTGTTGTTAAGCTGCAGATTCTTTTTCACATCTTTTGCTACCAAGAATGTAGCAAAGATGGTAATCTGTTAAGCCTTGTAGTATAGAAATTCTGTTGTTACTGACATTATGCAATTTAAATGTGAAATTAAAAGCTGGTTATACTATTTATGTTCTCCGCGTAAGTGACTTTAATGAATTCATTATATGAATAAATTTATTCATTAAAAAAAGGAATTGTAGGATTGGTAAGAACTGTTGTGATAATGTAATAGATCTTCTATCTTAAAAAAATACAATTATAATAATGGAAGTAACAAATCTTTCCTAAATAAATTTTAACTTTTTCTTTTAGTTCTCTGAATTGCAGGCAGTTTAGCTAACTTCTGGAATTGGTTGGAAGACAAACTTGAATGAATTTGATATATTTTATTTTTTTTTCCCTATTTCTTTTTTAGGTCTTCATGTACGATTAAGCAAGACTGGAAGCATATCAAGATTACATGAATTTGTTTCTCCTGTAAGATTTACTTATTTACTCAAATGATGCTTGTGATTTATACTCCAGGAAGGAGAAAGCTTAAAATTTTATCTTATAACTTTCATAACAGCTTATTTTGCAACTTGGAACACGTCTTTGTGAAGACTTACACTTAAAAATCACTGACTGATTTATTTTTTTCCTTCTTCCATCTTTCTATCCATTTTCATTTTACTTCTAGGAAGAATTTCAGGTGGACCTGCTAGTAGAATATCCTTTGCGATGTCTTGTTCTGGTTGCTCAGGTAGCTGCAGAGATGTGGAGAAGGAATGGACTCTCTCTGATAAGCCAGGTACTCTCTAGGTTATACAGTAGTGACTTGGTCCTAATGGCGTATGCAGGTGTATCTGAGTATTGTTTTCAATGGTAGTTTCATCCAGCGTAGAAATATGTCATGGGGTTACTCCTATGAAAATTTACTAAATAAAAGGATTTCTAGATACGAATTTAAGTAACTTGGTTTTATTTCCCGTTTTATCGAAGACTTTGCCTGCCTGTGTTAGAAAACTGTTTTGATCTCTTTTAGTACTGCTTCTGGCTTCTGTGAAATGGTCATTTACTGATGTCTACTATAGACTACTTTCAGATCTGTTAAAGAAATTGTTGTATAAGTATTGTTGCTTATAACAGAAAATTTTAAATATTTAACTATTTAATCTCATATCAAACTTCTTCTGAGAACCATATAGCTCGAAATAACAAACATTTGATAATACTAGTGGGCTTTTTTGTTGTAAGAGTCTACCCATAAGTACTTCTATTGTGTACTTTAACTTAATTTTTTTTGTCTTTGAAAGATTTTTTTTTATTTATCTTTCACAGAACCTTTTGGTGAAATCAAAGGAAATATTGGGAGCTCCCTGTAGAATTTGTCTGTCAGAACTGGGGTAGGAAAAGGAAAACACGATTTTTAATGAGAAGAAGGGGTTAGAATTATGTTGTTTTGAGCGTGGCTGTGAAAAATCTAATAAGGCATAGATTTTCTCTGAAAAAAGTGAAAAATGATTTTTCACTTCTATCAAAGTACATTTGTTCTGAAAGAGACACGGGACTTTCCCTTACCTTAATAAAGGTGCTTTACAACTTGCAAAAGTCTCAAACAGGCTTTAACTGGTGCATTGGTAGTGCATTACATCAGCATTTACGTTACTTCTCTGCTTAAATTTTGTTTTCATACTTCTCAGGTATTCTATTATCAAGATGTTAAATGCAGAGAAGAGATGTATGATAAAGACATCATCATGCTCCAGGTATAATGAGTCACGCAAAAAATGATTCAGATCATAACATGCCCATGCTTTTAATCTTAATTAAATTTGTATCGTTGTAAAATATTTTCTCATTAGAAGGGTATTTTTATTATATTAATGAAGAATTTTAATGGTAACTGATTCATATTTATTTTTTAGATTGGTGCATCTCTTATGGATCCAAATCATTTCCTGTTGCTCATACTGCAGAGATACGAGCTTGCTGATGCTTTCAGAAGGATCAAGCCCACCAAAGATCAGGTAAGTGTCAAGTATATCTGCTAATGAATTTGTTTACTTTGAGTGTATGGAACATTAATAGAAAAGGTAGCTACTGTTGATCACTGTATTTTTTTTTTTTTTTGACCATATAAATTCAGTCAACGCAGGACCAAGCAATTAAACAAATCGCACACAATCACAAAATGATTTGGGTTGGAAGGGAGCACTGGAGGCCATCCAGCCCAATCCCCAAGCTCAAGGGAGGCCACTTAGAGCAGATTGCCTGAGACCATATCTGGGGCCTTTTGGAATATTTCCAAGGAGGGAGAATGGGGAATCCTTACCTACAAAGATGAAGACTCCACAGCCTCTTTGGACAGCCTCTTTGGGCAGCCTGTTCCAGTGCTCAGTCACCTGCTCAGTAAAGAAGTATTTCCTGATGTTGAGACAGAAAGGATTTTATATTCCGAGTGGAGGCTTTCTTATTCACAATTAGTAAACAGATTTTGCCCTCTTCGGTGTGCTTTGTTCAAAGTAGCAAGGCACTTCAGGGAAACAACACTATGGGCACAGTGTTAGAATAAAAAGACCAGAGCAATGGCTGTCCCATCTAGTATGTGCCGCCTCTACATGTATTTCTTAGGTTTTCAATTTTTTCAGTATTCCACATTCACAGGGCAAAATGTTTACTGATTGCCTTGTTAATACTGTTTTCATAGGTCATCTAATAAAATACAGGCAAATGTGTTCTCTATAAAATTTCTATATGTAATATTTGTCTATTTTTAGTGAAACTTGCTTGAATTGTTGTGCTGCTTCTTGAGGCTTGAACTTTGATATAACCCTTCCTTTTGGGATACATTTTTCTGTTACTTCTTTTCCTGCATGTGAACCTTGCACTTCAATTACAGAATAATATCTATTCTGCAAGTGCAGACACTTCCAACTCATTAAGAGGAAGGGTTCTTCTCACAGTACAGTGCTTCACTGAAGCAATACATCTCAATACTAAACTTGTTCTCATTTACAGATTTTCCTGATTTCTCTCATTCTTGCAGGAATTGATCAAACAATGTAATGTACTAATAGAAGAGATGCTTCAGATTCTCATCTATGTTGTGGGTAAGTTTGTTTTTTCTCTCTACGTTGGTAGTAATGGATAATTACAAGTTGAAAGAACAAGCTTGATTACTTGAACATAAAATCTGATATGGAGAGTATACTAGAAAGTGCCTATTTTAAATAGATGGTTTGGTAATATAAGCATTTGTCAACTGGAAGCAATAGGTTTTACGTGGCGAAAAAAGCTAATAAGGTAATTTCATAGTTTACTACGAAGGTGGAACATGAGAAGAAACTCTTGGCCTGTTTTTTTTTTTTTTTTTAAGGAAGTGAGGCTAAAAAAAAAAACAACAAAAATTTCTTGTCATCTCTTGGACACTTAGGATAGTGTATGTTTACATTCCCCAGAATTAGCTTTGTAACTGTCATATTTGCCATTCTTTTCCTTTTAATGTACTCCGGTAGGGGAAAGATATGTACCTGGAGTGAGTAATGTGACAAAAGATGATGTTATCATGAGAGAAATCATCCATCTACTATGTATTGAGCCGATGGCGCATAGTGCAATTACCAAGTCCTTGCCTGAAAATGTGAGTCCTGGGTTGCTACATTTTTCCTTAAATTTTTCTAGTTTTATGTCCTTCTCCAGTTTATCTTCCATATCTTCATATGGAAGTATTTCATTTCTGATAAAAAGCTCAGATGTTGGTTTGAGAATTAAAATACAGCATTACAAATGGTGCTACCTTACTGATGTAAACATCGTAGATAGAAGCATGTTCTAATCTGAAGGGATCTGTATGGGGATTGTGCGTTTTGATGAAAAGATGGATTGATTTTTTTGAAAACTATATTTATACACACCTCTTCTAGATTCAAGAACAAAAGTTTTAAAATTATTTTCTTTTTTGGCCCAGTTATGACCGGGCAGCTAGATTCTGTTCTGCCCTGTTTACCATCAATAAACACGATCCTCTAATTTGATTGCTTCAACTTGTTCATTGAAAAGTCATAGCTTTCAAACTTTACCATTCTATTCTAATTGTTGAAAATGTATGCACAAGGGAGAGGTGTGGTTTAGATTTTATAGTTGGTGCAAGCTTTCAGGGACAACAATCAATGCCCAAAACAGATTGTTTGAAAATATAATACCCTGGGTTATAATCAGAAACCAATAACACATAATCCACGCTGACTATTTTTAGGGGGTGAAACTTTTTTTTTTCCCCTCCATTGAGGTTGGGTAAGGCACTGCTCTGTTCAGGGAGATCAGCTTTGTTATAAATCAAATTTTACATGAGCAGATGAAAGTATTTGAAAGTCTTTAGTACTTCCTTATAACTTGCCGGTTATGAATATCTGCTTTCTGAGTAACAACGGGCAAAATAATTAACGAATTAGAGAATTGTTCTAAATCTGCATGTCTGTTTTTGTTGTTCATAATATAATGATTCAAATATCTTCAGTATTATACACTTATGCCAAACTAAATTTTTTACCAGGAGAACAATGAAACTGGCTTGGAGAATGTAATTGATAAAGTGGCTACATTTAAGTAAGTTCGTACTACTGTTTTATAAGTACCTTGATCATGAAATTAGATAGCTTATATGGGCTAAACAAGCTGTGCGGTACTCTCCATTTAGCTAATATTTTATGTCTTTAAGTATACATACTTCCGAATATGCGTAGGAAAGAAAAGTGTATGGAATATTTGAAGCTGCTGCTTCTCTCCTTTTACTCCTCTCATCAAATTCAGTTTGAGGAGCCTCAGGAGTTTAGTGATCTCATGTCCTAGTGGGAAAATCTTCAAAAGTTCATTTAATTTTAAAGATGGTTGGGAACCTTAACAACTCATTGTACTTCTTGATGATCACCTAATCATTGATTTAACGTCATTTATTTACTAATGTGCTATTTGGTATAGCTTTCAGATGAGAGTTTTTTTTTTTTTTAAAAATAAGTACACATGCAAAACAGGAAAACAGTTGCGACAGTTGAGAAGAACTAGTTCAAATGTCTGCTATTTTTTGTCACAGGAGTGTCTTGTAATTTTAATTGTTTTAGTATACCTTATTTGAAATCTTACATTGGTTATGTTTAATCAATGTCAGCTATAGGTGTACCTAGAAATTTTGCTGTGGGAATTATATGGAAGATTCAACATACATTCAATATATATTCCATATTATATGGATCTGATAGTCAGCAGTCTTCAAAATTAAAGACTCAAAACTGTACCCACTCTATAATCCTTAAGTTAACAAAGTAACTGTCACTATTATATTCACTATTCGCATTTTCTCAGAAAATAAATCCTGTTACTGGTTTGTGTATATTCAAAGATGTGCTGAACATACATTATTAATCTGTATGTCATGAAATATTTCTTTTAAGGAAACCAGGAGTGTCTGGCCATGGAGTTTATGAACTGAAAGATGAATGCTTGAAAGAGTTCAATATGTTCTTTTATCACTATACTAAGACCCAGCACAGTAAGGTAGGCAGCGTAAGAATCGCTCTCAAAGGTAAAAATAGCACGATTATCACTGTCTAATGAATTTTGGTGAATCAAAGGAGTTCATGGAATCTAAAGAAACTGATAAGAGTGTATACAGTTCAATAGAAGTGTAGAACTCAAGTTAAGTTAATGTTGTTGATACAAATTGATGTGGTGTGGCTTGTAATATTTTTCCCATGGTGACTTCTGTGTTAACTCCCTTAACTGCTAAGAACAGAATGTGCTGAGAATTGTCCTTGAATTTGAAGAAACAAAACATTGCTTTTATAAGTTTTATTGAAGAAGAAAGTATGTGCTGCTATTTATCTTTACTACAAAATGAAATGCAAAATTCAGTATTGTTATGGTTTAACCCGGCTGACAGCTAAACACCACACAGCCATTCACTCATCCTCCCCCCTTCCTATCTGGGACGGGGGAGAGAAATGGGAAAGTGAAGCCTGTGAGTTGAGATAAAGACAGTTTATTAAGATAGGAAATAATAATAGTAATAATGGCGTGTATGGAACAAGTAATACACAATGCAATTGCTCACCACCTGCCAACCGATGTCCAGCCCATCCCTGAGCAGCTGCCCCCCCCACTCTGGCTAGCCACCCCTATATATTGTTCAGCATGACGTCAGATGGTATGGAATACCCCTTTGGCCAGTTGGGGTCAGCTGTCCTGGGTCTGTCCCCTCCCAGCTCTTGCTGCACCCCCAGCCTGCCTGCTGGCAGGACAGAGGGAGAAGCTGAAAAGTCCTTGGCTTAGCGTAAGCATTGCTCTGTAACAATTAAAACATCAGCATGTTATCGGCTCTCTTCTCATCCTAATCCAAAACATAGCACCCTATCAACTACTAGGAGGAAAATTAACTCTGTCCTAACTGAAACCAGGACAAGTATAAACAGATTTCATACAAGATTCTAGTTGCATGACCAAATATTGACTTGATATCTTGCCACACTTGATAGATTAGCATTTCTCATTTTTTCACTGCATATTCCTGTAGACATGATAATAAAACAATGCTACCTTTTCTGTAGGCTGAACACACACAGAAGAAAAGAAGAAAACAAGAAAACAGAGATGAAGGTAAATATTTGAAACTAATGTCTCAAACATAATTCATCTAGTGCATGTAGTTTTCTATATAAAATGAGCTCTGTGAGATGTATGGTGACTTGCAATCGATAACAAAGTTTATATTAAATTTGTTGTGATTTGTGGTAATTATAAATAATTAGCATCTGACTTTTTTTTTGTAATTTAGGAATTTTGGAAATGTTAGTTTAATCTCTAGTAGACAAATCAATATAACATAATAACAGTTGATCAATTAAACAACTTAGTCTTTATGGTGAATAAATAGGAGCTGTAAGTTATTTTTGTGAGTAATTTCTGTAGCGCAGACATGATACACAGTAGTATCATCTAGAGAAGGTTGCTGCAGGAACTAATGCTCATTACCCATTCTGTAAATAGCTTGTTTTATAAACCAAAACTTGCTTATTTAAAAGCTGCAAATTTCTACTAACTACATGCTAACTACAAACAAAACTACATGTTTCTGTTGCAACACAAACATTATTTCCCAGTTTACTTTTACCCACTTCAGGCACAAGCATTAAACAAGTTGATCTGAGGAAGACTTTATAAACAATTAAGTAAAATAAACAATTTAATAAAAATCAACTATTGATAACTTTTGTTAATCTGAAAAGATAATTTTTCTCTTCCCAGATTGCCATTTCAGTTGAATATCTTAATTTTTGCATCCCATCCTTGTTTAACTACTTACAAAATGTATCTGATGCAAAACACATTTCATGTATGTCAGTGATACATAAATGACAAGAGGCAGTGCAAACTATTAAAGACTTGCATTTAAAGATTGCTTGTGTAGCTTGGTTTGCCTGTGTTTTATATAAGAACTTATTAGAAGTACTTAATTTTACTAAGATAAAACCTGACTTATGCTCAAATCCAATTGTTTGCCTATTTTTATTAATTGAAAAGATCCAATTGTTCTTTTACTGGTAGTAGTATGCTTTCTGTCTCTACACTTTGCTTGGATCTTTGAGATTTATTTATTAATGCACATTAATATTTTTACATATCCACATCTTCTAGCATTGCCACCACCTTCTCCTCCAGATTTCTGTCCTGCATTCAGTAACGTGGTGAGGCTTTTGAACTGTGATGTTATGATGCACATACTGCGGACCATCCTTCAGAGAGCAGTAGAACTCGAAACGCACTTGTGGACTGAAGCTATGATCCAAATGGTATGGTTAACTTTGTTTTTCCCATAATAAGTACATTAAAAGCTTATGATCAAAGTGTGCAGAGATAAACTTTGAAAGATAAGAAATGACTTTTTGATCCCCAAACCTGTTTTTATAAATCTTATAGATATTAATAGGTTTGTATGTATCAGTAAAATAAGATTCGTATTTTAACGTGCAAAGTTTATTGTAGTGCAGTAAGTACACAGGAAAGGTAATTACATTGTGTTGTTACATCTCCTTTCATGTATGATCTTTGCACTTATTGTTTCTGTGTTATGTGTCTTATCATGGATATAATAAGCCTGTAGTAGAAACTGTATTAAACATCCTTATTTCATGTACTGGTTTTCCAGCACTCTAACAATGAATGAAAGCTAGCATTTTTATCTCTTTAGGTGCTTCATCTCCTTTCTTTAGGGTTACTAGAAGAGAAGCAGCAGCTACAGAAGTCTCCGGAAGAAGAAGTAACCTTTGATTTTTATCACAAAGCATCAAGTATGTTTCATTTTCTTTGAACGTGCAGAGTAAATCAGACTAGCTTGATTTTCAATGGACAAAAATAAATTAGAAGAAAGTATTTAGCTATTTTTATCAGAAAGGATTCACTGTTTATTTTAGAACTTAAAACTGCTGAAATATTTATTTGAAATAATAGACCACGTTTGGAGTAGTTTACTTTGCTCCCATTTGACTGATATGTTGAAGTAATGTTCTTCCCTTCTTGTGAAGGAAACAAAAGTAATATGGGTGTTAGGTACCACATGGTGGTTCTTTCACAGAAGTATTATTGAAACAAATTAAGAAAAGACAGTGGATTGCAAATAACTGTCTCCATCTTTCATACACTCGAGCTATAGAGTTATTGATTGACCTGCAAGTTAGTCTCTTGTTAGGGTAGTGATAATAGAAGCAAAACCTAATGGCTGTGCAGTGTGCTTTTGTTCTTTTTCTTTTCAAAGTCCTTAGAGAGCACTTCTAAATCTAACATTCAAGTCTAGGGAGTGGGAGTGGGAACGTACATTTTCGAAATAGTTTGCTATTATTCATCTTACCTAGTTCCTGCTTCATTGTGTAAGAAAAAAAAATCCTTTATGAAGACATAATTGTCACTTGAGAGTTGGAACAAAGATAAGAATTGTAAAATAAAGCTTGTTGAACTGCCTTTATTTAGTTTTTTAAAAATATTGCGTAAAGAGTTGTTACTGAGTCTGAAAGAGACTCTCATGTCATTTTTTGTCACTTTTTTCTTACTGAGCAAGAAGTATTATCATCAACCTGAACGTATTTCTGTTTTAAAAGCTTCATGATCATGATAGAAGTAGACTAAAAGTTTTTATATTTCAGTTGTTAGTGAGAAAACTTTGTCAGTTTTAGTTTTGCTTTTGACAATGCTTAGAGCTGGTTCTAGTTTCCTATGTGTAAATACTAGACTGATTTTGTAGACTTCTGGACTTCGAACAAGGTCCATGGAAGACAGCATGTGCAAGGCTTCAAATGTACAAGGCACTGCATGTTAACAATACCATGATGAATTTCTACCCTGGTAAAAGTAACTTATTAAACATAACAAGAAAAAAAAAACCAGCACTATTTATACATTTCCATAACTGATATAGAAGTAATCAGTTTTTTTAGTAAGAAAAACCTACTGAAAAGGGTTTTTAAAAAAAGACATTGTTTTGGTAACATTTTTGTCTTGTAAAAATGTTGAACAAATTCAAATGGAAAGTGCTGCAGAGGAAATCTAATTGAAGAGAATGGTCCAAATTTTAAAGCATGCTTATTTTTAAGAATGCCTAAAAAAATCGTATTAAATGTTACCAAGCTGTGAAGAAGGAAAATTACCAGAATTTTACTTTTGTGACAGGAATTAGCTTATACATAATGAACTTCTTAGCAAACTAGTGTAAAATCAAAGAGCTCCACTGATTCTCTTTGAAACTGAAGGGAATTCTGTTTTTTTTTTTTTCTCTAATTCTACTCTTGGAAGTAGGAAAAGTTATTAATGTACAATGAAGAAAGATTATATACTACATTAATCTGGAATAAATGGGTGAACTTAAGGCAGAATGGTAACTACAGAGGTTGTGTTCATAAATGTGTGCTATATAATTAGCAATGTTTTCAGGCATGTTCACTGTTGTAGATACATTAAGATGTTTCCCCGCCCCCCCCGAATCCATGCATTTCTGTTTTCTTTCTTTGTTAAGGAATGGGAAGCTCAGCTTTGAATGCTGTAAACATATTAATGCTTCTGGAAAAATTAAAGAGAATTCCTCAATTAGAGGCACAGAAGGACATGATCAATTGGATACTGCAGGTACACAACGGGGAGACAAGCATGATCTCATTTAGTAATTCAGAAAGCTGTTATGGAAGATATTATCATTCCTGTATATATAATCCATTAGTGTTTGCAGTTGCAATTTCTTAAGAAAACTGTTGAAACACTTCTACCCCACTTGTGTATTTCTATGTATAAACCTTATTCCTTATTTCTGTTGTGAAGTAATAGCAAGTGATAAGTAATAGTTTATAAATTATGAATACATTTTAGGGGCTGCTTGTATTAAATTTTTAGTTAAAATGATCTAACTAATGGCCACATCGTACATTTTACCTATGGTATTTTTCCAACCATCTCACTGCCTTTCCCCAGTAAGATGGGAAAAACCTCTAGAGCTGTGACACTGTCCCCAACATAGAAAAGTGGGCTGCTGCTGCTTCTTAGCAGTACCAAGGTCCTCATTCATTTGGGGTGTCAGTGGCCTTGGTTTAGTTAGCAAACACAGAACTCTTGGAAAAAAGTAGAAAAGGTAAAAATCCACAGCAAGATTCCAAACCTATACCAGGATCCAATTTCAGTAGTGAAGTATGTTAGGGTGGCAAATTTAAAAGATTTTGGAGAAGTTATTCTTGTGAAATTCTAAGGGCAAAAGCAAAAATGTACTTAACATATGCTCTTTTTTAATGATATGCAAATTTAGAATATTTAAAATCATCAGAATTTCAAGTTTCTTATTCAAGATAGCTCGAGGAGTAGAAAATGATTTTTTTAGGCTTGGTTTTAACTAATTGGGCATAAGCTGGGAAGCTTTCTGTTCTAGACATTGATTTTTACTGACTGCAGCCTATTTCCATGGGATGATCATGTCTCACCTACTTGAATAAGCTAGCAGTCTGTCCAGACTGTTGTACAGATGTCTTTCTGATGAAAGAGCTTTACTTGTTCAGCAGTATTAGCACTGGAGGACTGGTAAAGTTGTGAGAATTTTTACTTCATGCTGAGCACTACCCTTTGGCCACAGGACTCTTTTCATAGTTCATAGAGTATGGCAGTTGATTTCATCCATTTTGACAATCTGAAAAAAAAATTAAAAATCAGGAGCTCTGATCTTACCTATAATAAAATGCAACTTGGCTGTTACTGCATTTTTAACATCTAAGCCTCTCACCCTAGATGTTTGACACAGTGAAGAGAATGAGAGAAAAATCTAGTTTGACAACAGTAGCAGCTACATCAGTCTCAGAAGCTACAAAAGGTGATGAGGTAATAATAATAATAATAAAGTTCAATAGAGATCTTGTATGTAATATTTTTAATGGTGTTTTGAAATAGGTACGTAATTTTATTGTTATGAAAATACCATTGTAGGTATTATTTTATAATATATGGTCTACAAATAGCATTTAGACTCTAAGAGGAAGGTAATTTGTTTTTATTTATTTCTGCTTTTATCTTTGTGGTTTGATCACCTTTTCTATTATGTTGTCATTGTGCAAATACAAATATACTTAAAATGCTATCTTGTAATTTATATGAGCTAACAAGAGGCTAATTTGCTGTGCCTCGATCGCCTAATAAAGAAATCAAACTTAGGTGATTACTTTGTCTGTGCATCAGTCTCAACCCCCTTCCCTCAAAGTAATCTCTTAAATCCAGTGATCAAGTGAGACAGTGGAGGTTTTAAAGTTTACTGCAGCGCTACCTATTTTTTAATAATATGCAGCTGAAAAGAAAATAATCCAATTACCTTTAGATAGTGTGCAAAGACAGGCCAGTATGCTCTTACATGTTCTGTTTGGCAACAGCTTGCTGCCTAACAACCCCTTGTCCAGTCATAGACAGCACGTGTAGCTCTAAACCTATCACAGCATATGCCAGGTTTCCTTTTTGAGAAAGGTGTCATATGGTAGCTTGAAAGGTAAGGGAATGAAACACAAGAGTCCATAAGAAACCGATCTGTTAGGTCCACTACTTATAAAGCAACTTCTTGTTACTTCATTTTCTCAAAAATAATGGTTTCCTGAATGGAAACTGCATATAATACTGAATTTGTGCCTAAAGTAGTTGAATAGGAAGAATTAGATTTCATATTGTTCAGTTACGTCTACCTGTGGTTTCAATTTCCATGTTTCTGAAGTATATCAATACTTATAATTTTTGGAAATATGATAGATGAAGAAATACTGGAAGAATAGTGGTCCATTCTACAATGAAGAAGAAGTAGGGGAAAATACTGTCCTCAGGTGCATAAAATTTTGCCATAGAAATGAAGGAACAATCTATTTGCTGTGATCTCCATGAATAGTTCAAGATAAAAGTTTCTTAAGTTTCCCTAAGGGAGATATGCAGTACACAGTAGGGATTTCATTTAAAAGGTTCTTTTATGGTGGTAATAACAAAACTAGTGAACTTGATGTTCACTAAAGTTTCCTAATATATAGAAGGTAAACAAAAGGGATCAGGTGTCATTGATCCTATCTTTCTGCAAGTTATGGTTCTAGTGACATCTTGCAGGTCTGTCAAAATCTCTTTTGTTCTCCTAATGGTCCTAGTCAACACTTTAAATTTTGGTTTTACATTTTTCATTGTTAACATGTTTCAGTGTTCAGCAATTAACTTTAAAACAAACAAAAAACAACAGTGTTACTAGTTAAGGAATCGGATGTTACATACATGCTTATAACTGGGGAAGGATTCCTCTAATTTTTGATGTTCTCTGTTGCCTGTGATTTGGTGTATGCAGACACAGAACACTCAGGATAAAGAGAAAGCTGAGAGGAAGAGAAAGGCAGAAGCAGCTAGGCTACATCGTCAGAAGATAATGGCTCAGATGTCTGCTCTGCAGAGGAATTTCATTGAAACTCATAAACTCCTTTATGAAAACACATTGGAGGCACAAGGGAAAGAAGATGCTATTATGGAGGAAGAAAGGTAAGAAAAAGCAGACATCCAGAGCTCTGGTGGGGAAGAGTTCATTACCTAAAATGTGATACTGCCTTATAAAAATACAGTCCAGAAGATAAATTGTCATCCCAGTCAGCAAATTTGTTTCCCATTTTATTTTTAAGTCCTCTGTTAAAGAATTGTATTAGAACTAGTGCATGTTTGCTGATGTTAGAACAGTGGATTAGATTTTTGCAGATCAGCATAAATTAAACAGTAAGAACATTATTTCTTCAAATTGTAGGTACTTATTATGGAACGTTTGAAAAATATCATTAGAAATCTGTGTAGCTGACATCGCTATACTTTAGGAGATGACTGTCTACCTTGTACAACAACTTAAATTTGTAAAGAATCTGATAATGCATATTGACTATGGTTAAGTTGCAATGAAGAAAACATGTTTCTTATAGCTCAAGTTGCTGCTATTTCTACTCACTGTTTTTTAAAATCTGATTTCAAACTGAAGATGTTTGGTTTATATTGGTGGAAATGAAAAATTATTTAAGAGTGAATTGGTGTTTTACAGGCTGGATGACTTAGTTCTGCAATATCCTGTAATTATGTGTGCTGTAATAATGGCAAGTGAATCCTTTATTGTTATGCAGGTCATATACAATTTAGAAATGATTATTTTTCCTCCTGTACTGCTTTAGGTGGCTAGGTGTACGATAAGCTTTTCATTTTTCCTCCGTTGAGACTTCAAATGTGTAACCACGTCATTGCTTGTATTGGACAAACCACTTAACCTATTATGATAAATCTTAACTTTAAAATCCTAACGTTAGTATATATTTACAGCAATTTATGATACTGTGTTTGTAATGTTTATCACTCACTCTCTTCTTAGTTATTGTGCTGAATTTATTTGATTGGGTTTTTCATTATTAGATAACTACTCTTACAATGTTAATACTTTTTAAATGAGTCAGTTCTAGAGGAAAGACTGCATTAGCAGTCAAATAATCGGAAATGGAAGCCAATTACAGGTAAAGGAGAGAGGACTTTTTTTTCATGAGTGGTGGATAAGGAGGGTAGTGTTGCTGCATATGGGAAAACCAGCCAGGTGCAGAAATACCTCATTTTTATACTATAAACTTTTGATGATGCAACTACTTCAGTAGGCAGAGTGACACATTAAAGCTGATAATCGATAATGGCTCTGATGCTCAAAGCAGAGCTCTGAGTTTTGATAAGGTTTATCATTTTGGGGAGAATAGTTTAAGGGTAGCTATGTTTAACTGTTTTAGCAGTGATATGATTTTGGTCATATGGATTGCTTCTGTTCTAGAGATTCTTCAAAAATATACCTAATACAGTTACAATTTTGGTCTAATTGAGGCTGCACAAAACTAATCAGAAAAATAGAGATCTGAAAAACAGCAACAAGAGGATTCATATCTCTTCTGTGAGCTTTGGTTTTTAAAACAATCTTTAAATAATTGCTGAAATTTTAGAATAAGAAATAATTTTAAAATACATGAAAGTTGATTGTCACAAAACACTGAATTCAATAAAATGATAATGCATCTGTAGGATTAAAATATATTGAATTCAATCTGTATTCAATACAGTTGCCTGAATGTACTGCTGTCTGAACCTATATCAATGTGTTATTCAATGTTAAGTGGCTACCACTCTCTTTTTAAAAAATACAGCATTTTAGTGAAGATTGAAGTATTTCTTCATCGTTTTGTCATCACTTGGTTTTGTAAAACACTTTGGTATAAAACTGGAGATGCTAGCAGCATGTTAGGATTTTAGATACCTGGAAGTCTGTTTATTTAGAAGACAAAATATTATTTTTCATCCGTTATTTGATTATTTTTCATCTGTTATTATGTTCTTACAGCATGTCTTCAGCAACTGATTACTCCCGAATTGCTTTGGGTCCCAAACGAGGTCCATCTGTTGTTGAAAAAGAAGTTCTGACATGTATTCTTTGTCAGGAGGAACAGGAAGTAAAGCTGGAAAGTGCTGCTATGGTATTATCTGCCTGTGTCCAGAAATCTACTGCCTTAACTCAAAATAGAAGCAGAATTCTTGAACTCTCAGGGGGTAAGCAAATTTCTTTTTTTAGAATACAAGCAGTTCGGTACCTAGAGCCTCATGTCCTATGAACCTAATTAAACTCTGTAATCAGTTAGGTGCCTAAATGGTCAACTCTTACTTGGAACAGTTTAACACTTTTCACTTTCCTAAAATCCATGCTTTAAAAATTAAGAATGAGAAGTGTATGAAAATTTATATTTTTTCCCTAGGATATCAGAAAATGCTCCAGTTATTCTCACAAGAAGATAGATAAAACTTCAAGACTTAGTAGGAGCGGTCACTGCAGAGGGGGGGGGGGGAAATAATATTAACAGTTCCTGTTTATTCAAGTACACCAGGAAAATTTGACAATATGGAGGAAATATATGAACATTATCAGAGGCCTGTATGGTAGTGTCAGG
Source organism: Oxyura jamaicensis (assembly GCF_011077185.1). NCBI lineage: Eukaryota > Metazoa > Chordata > Aves > Anseriformes > Anatidae > Oxyura > Oxyura jamaicensis. The sequence goes on from NC_048897.1 coordinate 20,702,104, forward strand.
TGTTGTTTCATTTCTGTAAAGTAATAAATACATTTAAAAACAAACAAGGATCATGTAACATTGTTCAAGAATGAATATAAAGAATCATACACAATTAGAGCTGCACAATGATGTATTGGAAGCAAGAAACAAAGACTAACCAGAAATTTTTGTAAGTAACAGTTGATTAAGCATGAGAGATTTGGGTCAATTATTTAATAGGAAAGAAGTTGAAGTATTCACTGATTTTTTTGCTCTCATTTTAAGAAGAAAATTAGTCATAATTCAGAATCAGGTGTTTGGCTGTTGACTTTAACGAAAGAAATAGTCTAGAACAGGATAACAGGTATTGAAACACTATCTAGATAACTTCAATGTATTCACCTTGGCAACTATTAAAATAATTTTGAAAGTACCCTCAAAACCTTTGTCTTCAGCATAATCTTTGATTAGCTTTTAAAATGCATGGAATATAGTTGAGATCTCAAAAGGCTCAGAAGAGCAAATAAGTTTTTGTCTTAGGAAAAAAAAAAAAGTGAAACAAGGAAGTACTAAAAAGTTCTGACTTCAGAAGTACATTGAATGATAGTAATTCTTACTGGTTTATAAAAACTAGAAAGACAAAGTGGTAAAAAATGTCAAACATGAATTTGCTGAGAGAAGATCCTAGTAAGCCACCGTGATTCTTTGACTAGGATAACCAGTTTTGAAGGTAAGGAAAAAGCAGCTAACTTATTCTCATTTTTTATTATAACTTATTTTTCTTTATTTTTACTTCGTTAGAGTGTTGATCTGGAAAAGCTCATGAAATGCATAATGTGACTGAACTGTGGAAAAATAAAATCTAAAGGCCTGTGTTCTATTTATACTGTTGTTCATTTCTATTCATATTGATCAGAAGGTACATCGCTGTTCTTTCAATATTTTTTTCTGCTGTGTTTTTCTAGATACACTCGATCCTCTCTTCATGCATCCTGACTTACCCTGTGGAACCCACACAGGCAGCTGTGGCCATGTGATGCACGCAGCCTGCTGGCAGAAGTAAGGATAGGCCTTTGCAAGGGCTTTGCAGTTTTTCATATTTATTGATATGTTTTCTGAAACATTTAATTGCACGCTGAGAACACACAATAGTAAGTGGCTATTGAATTAAGAATTCAAACTATGTACTCATCTAAAAATGAAACATGGCACAAGAGAAGTTTTTAACTGATGAAGAAAAGCATCATCAAAAGGTATCAATTGACTTCTATTACCCAAAGAAAAATATGTAAGGAGTTACCAATTTACGCAAATAAAACTGGGGTAAAAATGGTCAAGAATAAGAAACCCTATCTAGTAGATTTCTTTTTAACAGTCCAATGAGAACCAGTAGGAGTCTTCCAGATGGGTGTTCAACACTCCTTTGTCTCTGAAAGTCTGTTACCTCCTCAGAGCTTAAAGGATGAAGCTGAGTTACGGCAGTGAGTCTTTAGATGAAAATCTGGCATTTAGACTAGAATATGAATGGTTAAGTCTACCAGTGTAGAGGTTCCTCTCCCATGGTGAACAAACTCTTAATAAAAATAAAGAGAGAAAAATTGATACAGTAGTTAAAAACTACACTAGATATTTGTTTGCAGGTGCTCAGTATTTAGACCAAGGATGTTGGTTTAGAATACAAACCTGAAATATTAAAAGACCAAGTAACTCAGCCTGCATAATGTGGTCATCCTTGTTGCCTCTAGCTACCTGCATATGCTTACAGACAGTAAAGCTAATGTTCGTTGCATTTTGAGTACGTGTAGACTCAGCAACTCTAAAAAAAAAAAAAAAAAAAAAAGTGAAAAAATTCTAGAAAATGTGAAATAATTCTAGAACTTAAATACCACTAAGATGTTATCAGCAGATAGAGAGTTGGGTCATGCAATGAAGTTACTTCATGCTGTCAAATGATATAAACAATTTCTAGAGGCTGGTTTTTTATGCTTGTGCCATTTTACTTTAAAAAGCTTGACTAAACCTCAAGTGCTTACTATTTACTTTTCTATATGTATATTTTTATTAAAAAACAAAACAACATGTCAGTACAAAATAAATAGGTGCACACACTTAAAATGATATGGAATTATGTTCCCTGAGTATAATGCATCTGCTCTTGGCAGATCCATCCACATCTACGTAGATCTAAGTAGTGCAACACTGGAGCTCAGTTCCCTTGCTCTTTTTAAGAAAAGATGACTTGCTGTATGGGTAAATGGGATTAAAATGGACCACAGGCTCTTCTCATACGGGATGACACAGAAGGTTTGAGTATAGTCTTTTACTTATTACATAACAGACATTCTAACTTACTAATATCCCTCCAAATGATGCCTGCCACACTGTGCAGAGTATCTGTGCAGCCTAAAAATACTGCAAAAATATTCTATAAAACAGTACAAGTACAAATGACAGGAATATCTTTGTAGCTGTCATGTATGAGAAAGGAGTTGCTTGCAATAAAATAGTTGTTTGAATTTGGGGAAATATATGTGTATTGTGTGTGTGTATATATGTAATGAATACTTTCATAAATATTCTGTAATTATTAGGACTTCTGTTGATCACCTCTGCAAACAAATTTTCTCTTATAAATAAGATGTTATTTTAAATCTTAAGATGTAATACTCAAAAGCGAAATAATAACTAGTAATTACCTTAGTGTGAAAGCTAAATAATTTCATGTCTTATAGATCCTACATGTCCAGTCTGGGTATTAGTACTAAATTTAGTTGCTTGTATTCAGGCAAGCAGATTTGAATGTTAGGTTTTGTTCCTAATAATGTCACTACCACTGAGACATTAATGAAATCTGAAGGATTACTTCATTCACTGAGGGAGCAAAATTATATAACAAAACCTGTAAAAAGGTCATAGTTACTTCTCAGTTTCCTTTTGAGCTTAAAGTAGGTCGTGTCATACTGTAATCCAAATTACCCTCTCTTCTACAGGAAGGCTGCAGTTCTGTTGTCTAGTCATGAGACTCGGACATTGCCACAAATAGTTGATTATTCATTCACGAAATGTTACCAGTAGGTTTTCCTAAAATTGAAATATGTACAAATGCTATTTCAATTTTCTAATGAGTTTCTTATGAAAGATATTAGATACCATTTGTGTTTCATTGCTTCGAAGATGTGAGAGAATAGTAGAAAAATTAAAGACTGCTGTGTGTGAAAACTTTAAAATGCATTTTAAAGGATCTTAAAAGCAAGACAAAATTACCATCATTTTGACTAAGTTGGTATACCATCCTTTTTTGAAGGAGTTCAAATAGATGATCAAAGGTTTTATTTTACTTTCCTGTATAAGCATATGAAATAGTTATAAAAGGAAAAAACTAATTTGTTGGCTTAGATAGGTACTTGTAGATAATAACACTTTTTCATTACTTGAGCATTTGTTTTCAGGTCATGTTTGAGCCATTCCATTTTCTAGCAATCCTCTTTTCAATGTCATAGGTACTTTGAAGCCATGCAGCTGAACTTTCGACAACGTCTGCATGTTGAACAGATATTTGACTTGGAGAATGGAGAGTATCTTTGTCCGCTTTGCAAATCTCTGTGCAATACAGTGATTCCTATCATTCCATTGCAGGCTCAAAAAATAAACAGGTGAATTTCCAGATTGCGTAGCCTTTAAATTTCTATATCTGTATTTATGTGTATGTATTTTTTAGAAGTATGACCTTGGGTTGAGTTGGCTTTTCAAATTTTAGGAAGGAAAGCTTGGGCTGACTTTCCTAATTTGTATAAAATACTACTTAACTCCTTATTGACTACTCACTCAAATATGCTTCCTCTCAAAATCCTCTTCTAAAGCACTTCTGGAATAACTACTTTTGGAACGTACACCAAAAGAGGAAAGAGTTATAGTACAGCTAATAGTATAGTATAGCTAATGCTTGTTTTTGTAGTATTTGCTCAAAATTTATAAAGCATGCAAAACTATGCAAACAAGGAGTTAATGTGTTTTGACCTATATGCATTTTGTTTTTAAAGATTATTTGTAAAGATCCTTTGAGTGTTGAAGTAACAACTTCTTTGTATTTCTTTTTCTCAGTGAGGATGCAGAAGCAGTAGCTCAAATTCTGTCCCTAGCTAGGTGGCTGGAAATTATCCTAGTCAGGATATCAGGCTACAGTGTGAAAAATGCAAGAGGTTTGTTTATTATCTTCCTTTTGAAGCTTTTCTTTGGGGTATCTAATATTCCATTGCATGTTTTAAATAATGTCAACAGAAAAATTCAAATAAAGGGTGCATTTTGCTTTGCTCTCAATCAAGACAGTATAAAATAAAGTTGGGGTTAAAGGCATGTCCCTTTCTGAGCTGATACCTCGATTTCAAAGTGAACTCACCAGTTTCCTGATTTCTATTAATTTCCTTCTGTCTTCCCTGTAGAAGAATGTTACGTACATCTGGAGAGGACGATTGCCAATTAACACTCAAAGTTAATTACTTTTCTGCCTGACTAGTTTGTAGTACGAAGGAGAAAAATAAATTAAAAGGGCCAAAATGAAAAGATTTATGACTTTTTAGAAAATAGAAGTTCCAAAGAATTAGTGCTTTCCTTGCACTCCTATGGTGCAGGAAAGTTCTTTTTCTGTGGCTTCTGCTGTATTTTCTTCACCAAGGTGAGGAAAAAGTAGTAGCAAAGCACTACTTCTAATCTTCATGTGTTTGGGAATAGAAGAAAATGTTAGGGATGATTAGAAGACAGTCTTGCTGGTTAAGTCTATTAATAAATATTTTCAAAACAGTTAAAAATACAAGTCTCACTTCTGTTAGACTACTATAAAAAGTGTAAGAATTTCTTTGTATTCTAATATGGATCTAATTTCTTCTTCTGGAAGGAGAAAAACAAAATGCTTCGGCTTTTGTCAACAAGGGATTGGGAAACTCTGCTTTAGAATTCAATTCTATCCTTAGTTTTGGAGTTCAGTCTTCGTAAGTATTACCGAAAGTTCATCCTACACTACACTATATTAATTCTCCCTAAAATAACCTATGTTTCAGGGTATGTATTGCAGGAAAACAGACTTTTTTGGTCTGAATATGGCCTTACTTGTACTCTTCATTCAGTGTTCACTGAATACCAGATCTATACACAGCTAGATGGACCTTTTTTTCAAACCCAGTCTGGCAGTTCTTATTCTCTTAGTACAGAACCATGACTAGAATCTTCTAATCCATAATTCCAGTGATATTCACCATTTTCTATGCTTCTAGGCACGTTAGTTAAACTGTCTGCTTTAATCTTTCTCCTGTATGTCTGTTTCAGGGGTAGCTTTTACTCATATTCAGATGCTGTTATATGGAGGTACTTATTTACTACTGGATGCTAGTGATTTTTTTCTCCTCTGTACAGACAGATCATCTCTGTATTCAATAATTCTTTCATGAATAACCTTGATGTTGTTAGTAATTGATTGACTTATAAATAACAAGCATTATTAATAAATTCAGACTGAAATGATCTTGGCTTACTTTTGCAGTGCCAAATACTCAAGCAGTATCAAGGAGATGCTTATTCTGTTTGCAACCACCATTTATAGAGTTGGACTAAAAGTTGCTCCAAACGAAGCTGATTATAGAATCCCTATGATGACCTGGAGCACATGTGCTTTTACCATCCAGTGTATAGGTAAAGAGAATTTGGATTTGCTCCTTTTTGTGACTCAAAACTTAAGATTGTTTGAGTTGTAAAATTGTATAAAATCTGATTGTATAAATAACAGTGACAGTTCTATATAAGGAAGAACAATATGTAATAGATGAATAATATTTATTATATGTAATTTCATGGATAATAACATGATAATCTTTAATCCAGTATAAGTTATAGGATTTTTTAGATGGTAGTTCATAAAATATCTGATTAACGTATGTAGAGCCAAGATTAGTGAGTTTAACCTGTGAGAACTGGGAGCGATCATGTTCCATGTTACTAATTGTATCATTAAATACATTTGAATATCTCAAGGCGGACAAAGATTTTTGACATGCATGCATCTTCTGTGCAGCTAAATATCTAACAACTATGAAACAGCATTTCCTCTTTTGGGTTTTCTTTAAAAAAAAAAAACAACACCTTCTTAACACTGTAATATTTTTAATTATCCTTGAATCAACTACCCAATAGGGTTCATAATTTTCTTTTGTCTTTATTCTTAAAGAATTCTCATACAATTTGTAGAAGAAATGTGATCTTTAATATTCTGAAGTTCCTAAACATACATGTGGTGGAAAAAAAAATGAAGAATGTCTTATTTATATGAATTACCATTCCTTTAAATTCATAGTTAGGAAGATCTGAAAACTAACTTCTTTTGTAAAAACCTATCACAGCCATTTATGTGGCAAGCCTTTGGAGTAAATTATGCTAGAATTATGCTAGGCTTTAAAAAGAAAGACATATACTAAGAAGAAAAACTATCTTGCATTAAGTTAATGTGTAAGACAAACAGGAGTTTTACATTAGTTCCTGTAGAACAAAGCAAATTATTTTTTTTTTCCTGTGTTTAATTTTAAGAAAATCTCTTGGAAACAGAGGGCAAGCCTTTATTTGGATCTCTACAAAATAGACAGGTATGAGCAAGTAGATATGCAATACGTTTACACATGTTGTTGAAACTGCTGACATCAAGATCATTCTGTGTTGAGAGCTATCTGAAAATACTTAGTTTAGATTGATAACATAAAAACCATACTGGACAATATGCTTCTACTTCATATTTAATTCACTTTTCAATATGAATTCACTTATCAGTGTTTTCTATTTGTAGGGGTATGTTCTTACTGATTTATTTCACTGTTATCTCTTCCTGTCCAACTGTGTTTTCTTGTGCTCTAGCACAGTGGCCTTAAAGCATTAGTGCAGTTTGCAGCTGCTCAGAGAACAACATCACCACAAGTCCTGATTCAGAAACATCTGATTCGTCTTCTAGGAGGTATTGTATTCCTTGTCTTTCCTATCTTTTGCATTGCAGAAGTTTCTGTTAAAAGATGGCGCAGGCTATTAGTACAGCATAGAAGCAAAGGATAGACTACTGACAACAATACTAACTTCGATTTCTCTTATGTTCCCTTACATTACAGAGTTTTGCTTGAATTAAAGTAAATTATAGTTCTGTTGACCCAGCTCTGTATCACTGAAGTCCACAAAAGTCTTTAGTTTAAGATACCTGGCTTTCAGGTAGAACTGGGTTGAGACACACACTTGTCCTCCATGTTTCTTGCTATTCTGCTTAACATGGTGGCCTTTGTGAATCCCATTATTTGACATGCCTTGTATTGGATAGGATTCTTAGGTGTGGTACAGGTTTTTGGATTCTGCTAAATTGTGTTAACATGGTCTTAAGGGTGACATGGAGAAATAAATGAGAGATTTTCTCAGAATTTTGAAGAGATTGTAATGAAAATTTTGAGCTGCTTGGGCATGTGGAATTTGCTAAATAGATGCAAATTTAAGTGATAAGCAGTTAAATAGCTTCTTTATCTACTTTATCATTTCAGAGGCTTAGATGTTTTTTGATGAAAACACATAAGTGATTCAGGCTCTGACACAAGATTCTGATTTTGCAGTTTAGTCCAAAAGAGGAAAGTGCATAACAAATACGTAATTAATATCTTTATTCTGTAGTTCTTCTACCAAACTTTAAAATGGAAGACACTCCTTCCCTCTTAGAAGTAGATATGTTCCACGTTTTGGTAAGTAGGTTTATATTATTCTTCTTACTAATACACTTCTTTAGAATGTAGATTTCTGTGTAATTTTACCCTGTGGACAGTCCTGCATTATCTTTTCACTTGCATGAATTAAATTATTACGTATGTGCACTGCATACAAGCATATTATTACACATGGCTGCTATGTAGGTGTTTTACATCTGGTTCTGCTGTTTATCTATTTTTCAAGTCTTTGTCTCTACTTGAATTTCATGCTTGTAATCTCAATCTTTTTACTACCTACATTGCTATCAAACTTCAAAAAACCTGAGAAATGTACCAGTTCTCAGCTTATGTTCCTCTCATTTCCTCTTTGTCTCAACAGGCTTCTCGTACCTTCTCATTCATGTTTGCTCTCATTATCTTCTTTTGTCTATTTCTTAGCCTTTCTATTCTTAATACGAATCTATATTATGCCTTTTTCTACCTTAAAACAAAAACTGCTGTTGCCTTTCTAACCAGTGCTTAGTCTCCTTTCTAGTGTTCTTTTCTCATGTGCTGTTTTCTTATGTGATGAACCAGAATTAAGCTTTCTAGGAAACAGACAAACTATCTATAAACTGGCAAGTACAATGGGAGGATGTCTGAGTTTCCTGCCTGCAAGTGGGACACAGTGTATTTATTTTAAATGATTTTTTGTTATACTTTGTGAATTAAAACTAGCAAGATAGATGAATGCATTTTAATTGACTAGAGGAATGAAATGGAACCATGTAGTAAGAATGTAAGTTATAATAATTCATATTACCCATGTAATTATTACCAAATTTTTGTTACTTTAATATGTTCTCCTTCCCTTTCACTGTAGGTGGGAGTTGTTTTATCATTTCCATCTTTATACTGGGAGGATGCTGTAGACTTGCAACCTTCATCAGTTAGTTCAGCCTATAACCACCTCTACCTCTTCCATCTGACTACACTAGCACACATAACACAAATCGTTATCTCTTCAGCAAAAGGTAGGGGTGTATTTGGGTTGTATTGTTTTAGCATTTCACAAAATTTCTTAAATAATAGATGAACATATTGATAGTAACCATTGCTGTCTTCCAGGTATGAACTTTCTCATAATAAATGACATATAGTGCTAGGTAGAAATTCTAGTTTAAAAAAGTAGCTCTATGTAATTTTCAGAACACTTTATATCGCTTCTGTGTGCAGAAGGAAACAAAATACTTACACATTAGTACTTGATCAAGTCAGTCATTCCAGCATGGCAGCTTCCTACACTCTTCACTCCTTGTAGGAGAAGCAAAGCACTGCCCAGCAGCAGCGCTCTGATCTGCACAGTGAGAACTAGCATGGATTTTGGAAATACACTTTCCTTTACCCTTCAACCTATTTAATACCCACGTCTGAAGTACTAATAGAGAGGAATTTTACTTTTCTCTGTATTTCATATTACTGCTAAATACTGTCAGTAACCTACAGTTAGTCCTAGCTACTATTCTCTTTTTTTTCAAACGTGACAGAAGGGAAAAAGAATAAAAGGAAGAAAGGAAACAATTTCCTGTAACTCAGTCTGTGTAGGACTTCAGAAGATCATGGGAAGGAAGCAGTTCTTACATGAGGTTGAGCAGACGGGCACTAATCAATATTCTTGATAGCATGCAGTTTTAGGAGAACATTTCTTAGGTTAAAAACAACAAATGGAAAAGAATTAAGCAAAATAAAGTGGAAACATTTCTGTAATACAAGAGAAAAAAAGAGGTCAGATTATATAAAATGAGATGTGTGTCACAAGTGAAGTGCATTTACAGTGTGATTCATCTTTGTGCAGAATCCCCTGCAGCTCGATCACATGACAGCAGTGAAGAGGCATGTTCTGCTCAGTCTTTCTGTAGAGAGGTTTGCCAGTACACTAGTGGGTAAGTAGCAGTTCAGGTATAGTACTGTTTTCTGGAAACACCCTAGGCAATAACTCAAAGGCAACAGAGTAAATTCTTAGTCTTAAGGATGAAAAATTACCTACATCCATTCTGGAGGGCAATGCAACCACAAACTGTGTAAGATGAAGCAGGGGGAAGTTATTATTTTTGTCCTTTAATTTTTTAGATGTGTTACAGATTTTCCTTCCAAACAGAAGGAAATAATTCTACTATAAATGGAAGGGTATATAGTGTAGAGCTTAACAGAATTCTTATTTGCTTGAGCACTGGTTCCTTTCTTACCAGACTTTCAATGGGTATAGCTACATGCTCTTGAATGCTTTGCTATCTAGATGTCAAAATAAGCTAGAAAATGTGGATGCGCCCTCTACAATTTCTGCTTTGATTTATCTTTGTAGAATCATACTGTTTTGGGATGGAAGGAACCTTAAAGATGATCTAATTGCAAACCCCAAAGGCTGGTTGCAAAGATACGTTTTTCTAGGATTGACAATGCTGCCACATGTCTAAAAGTTGAAGTCTAAATTTTTAAACATTTTAAAATTGGTATTTAATAGGAGTAATTTTTCACATGAACAGTAGTTGCTGTGCATTTTAGAAAGTTAGGTTAACAAAAATGGAATTAATTGCCAGAGCAATCCAGCTGAAACTGGTTTTCCAATATGAAACTTTTAGTGTTTTAATTTGTGTACACATTGTCTTTAACTCTGATCTGTGTTTAAACAGCATGTTCTGAACAATAATTTTGAAATGATTTTATAATACAGCTTTACGTGTTGTTCCTCGGAAGGTTGCAGTTAATATTTGTGTGAACATCCTGTTCATGTAAATGTGTAATGAGCTATGTTTGAAGCTTTTTGAAAACAGGGACACTGTAGGTTAGTTAAATGTACTATCAAATCTAGACTAAATTTTGATAGCACGTAAACTGCAAGAATAATTACTGAGATGATGATTACTCCAGTATTTTTGGTCAAAAATGGGACTAGGATAGCTTTAAACAATCTCAAGTATGAGGCATATTATTTTTTTGAAATCTGCTATTTTTGTAGCACATGAAGAGTATTTTTGATTGTTTTTGTCTGTTTTTTATATTTCTTGTTTTTTAATAATTTGGGGATTGCATTATTCAGAATGTTAATGAAAAGCACTGTCACAATTTCAAGAAACTGTAGATTTTCTGTTTGAAAAAATCATAAGTATCAATTTCTGTATGTGTTGTGCTATATTGCACTGTTTTTAAATTGGCATATAAAGAGTTGCCTATTGGTGGACTGCTTATTATTGGCTATTTTTTATATTCCTGAGAAATATCAGTTGAGATAATCTGAAGGTGTAACGTCAGTGTTCTACATAAACTCAATACTCATTCCTTAGGTAAAAGGAAGGTTTGAAGTTAAGTGTTGCAGGCTGTGTTTTTTCAGAATTTGGAGTACATCAGTGTTGCTTCTACGCAGATGCAATTCTACTAGTGCTAGCCAAAATGTGAGAGTGCTCTGGGGATTTTCATTGCGAATTATTGAAGATATTTCTCATTTGTGTATTACAGTTGCTTTAGTCAGGATATTCCTGGCTGGCTTGTATGGGATTGTGTTAAAAAAGGCATCATGCCTTACCTTCGTTGCGCTGCTTTATTTTTTCATTATTTGCTGGGAGTGTCTCCACCTGAGGAGCTACAACAAGGTAAATACGAGAAAGCAAATGTATCTATATCTTGAAGTTGTTTACTCTTTTCTTGGAATAATGGGGTTTAAAAATACTTATGATAACAATACCTAATACATTAAGACTTAGAAAGAAAATGAAATATTAATTTGTATAGGAAGGGGCAGGTATGAGAAGTTCGGTGGTCTAAGCCTTTTTTTTTTTTTTATGGAAAAGAGCTAATTCTAAGTGTGTGCAAATACATGAATTATCCATGGTAGTATTTGTGGATACAAAGACAGTAATTTAAGGGTCATTTATCTGATAAATAGCCTGGAGTATGTTAAAAAAGAAAATAAAACCTTGTGCAGTAGCTAATGTTGGTAAATATTAAGACAGATGTAGCAAAGTAAAGTCTTGTAGAAATAAAACATGTTGTAGAGCTTAAACCTCTTCCTTAAAGAATTCTAGTTCATTACAGATACTAAAAAAAAAAAACTTTTTTTTGTCAAAATGCAGGGAAAAACAAAATCATCAACTGCTTGGAAAGGATGACCCAAACTGTTATAAACAACTGAGACACAGTGTAGTCTTAATTTATATAAAATGAACTAAGTTTGAATTTGATTAGGATATGCAAGTTAAAATCTCTGCACTTTGGGATATGGTGTTGTCATTACTGTCAGTCTGGAACTTTGATGCTGTAGGAAGGATTTCCCCGGTGAAGCCACAGTTCCATTTTCTGCAGCTAAGAGCCAATAAACAACCACTCAGCAAACTATTAACCTTGCACAACTTTTTGTATGTTAGCATTGAGTTGATCATAGCAAAATTAAATATCATTGCAGGCCCAAAGTATAGTGAAAAGATAAAATATGATAAATCGGGAAATCTGCTGTACCAACATGTCATATATTATGCAGTGAAGTGGAGTTTAAGCAAGGAATTCTATTTTAATAATGACTTATTCATGACTTAATATAACAATGATCGATTTATTAACAAATGTAAAGCAGATATCCAGCTAGTGCAAATTGTCATGGCCCTTATTAAGTCAATAGAGTTACAGTCAATTATACTGTCTAAGGAACTTTGTTCTAGCTGGGAGATGGGTATTCAATGGAAGAAGAATCACGGGAACTGTAGTTTGAGTGAAGTATTCAGCTGTGTGGAAACATTTTAACAGTTGCTCATGTTTTCTTTTTCTTTTGCAGTTTCTGAAGAAGGGCAGTTCAAGGCACTTTGTAGTTACCTTTCTCTACCCACCAATTTATTTCTGCTCTTCCAGGAATACTGGGACACTGTAAATCCACTGCTTCAAAGGTACTAATTGAGAATGGACAGGCCATGTTTTTGTAGTGTAATGGCTTTGTGGTAATCAGGTCAAATTTCTTAATAATTGAGCTCAAGTTCATATTAGAGTTGTAAATGTTCATTTGATGTGCATTTGTATACTAAATCTTTAAGTACTTGAACACAAAACATTATATATTCTCTAGTAGTTTAAACATTAAACTACGATAGACTAAAGAACTAGTGCTTGAAGACGTGAAATTGGTTCATGTACAGAGAAGTTATCATAAACCTTTGTGTGTTTGGTGTACCATTTGCTGTTCTTTGGTCTATTTTTGTCAGTAGCAAAACTGCTGATTACATGAGCTATGAAATGAGAGCACGGAAAATGTTATAGCCTGCCACATGAGGCTTTGTACTTGATCTTTTCTGGATTTCCAAAATAAACTGATGAATGTAGAAGTTAGCTTAATGGTTAAAAGGTGCAATATTAGTATTATGTATATTGCAATCTGACAGTAAGGAAATAATTGCTAAAATTGTCTATTCAGAAACCCAAGTTAAAAGAAACAAACAACTACCCACCACCCCCCAACCTTAATCTCTGAGAATAATAGAATAATCCTGCTTTATTGTGTTGGAAAATGTCCTCATGTATTTACTGTGACTATTTTAGCTCATGGTAACATTAATTATTATTCTTTGTTCTTGTCAGAATTCTCTGGCTTACATTAGCTTTTTTTTTTTGCCTCTGTTCTGTTTTGTTGCCTAGCATCCCTCAATTAGCTACCTTAAGTAACTTCCTACATAGAAGTTTGCTATAATTGCATTTGTAGCGTGCACAATTGATTATAAATTAATAGCATGTTTGCAAGTGTATTATTTAATAAGTTAGTCTTATGTTCCTACATGTCTGCAGAAAAACATCACAGATCTCATAAGAGAGCTGAGATCTCTTGCAGGTTCTTGTGAATGTTAGAAAGAGATGGATTTGTTAACCCTGCCTCTATCCATCATAGTGTTCCCAGCCAAAAACAGGTTTTGAGTGAGAAACCACCTATTTTATTTAATACTAACAGTTGTCAAGTCATTGTGTGATTTCCCCTATATTTTCTGAAGGAATCTTATTTCAGAAGACTAAGCTGAACAGTTGTTGAGAAGTGTGTTAGATGAAGGTTACTAGACGGACCATATCTCACAGTTTTTTGCTTTCTCCTGCTTTATAGAAATAATATATTTTAGCTACCAATTCCTCTGTTTTGTAATTTGCCAATGTCTACTATTTTTTTGTTAGATGTGTTTGGCCATTCCAAGCAAGAATATAAAAAAAATCTCGCACTAATGCATTGTAAAATAGTCATTGAGTAATGGTTATTAAATAAAAGTAATAAATGTTTTCTTAGTAGACAGTATGATATCTTATATTATATCTTTCAGTAGATATATTCCAAAAGGAGCTATGCACTGCAGCCCACTTTTACTTTGTAAGAACTTGCTATGTCAATACATCAATAAGGACTGCTTGCATTTGTAACGCAACTCTTGAGTTTTAATACGCAAGGAAATGTCGATCATCTTAAGCATGGTATTTTTTCATGTAGTTTTTTTCTTTTGCATACAAACTTAAAACATTATTTTCTTGAAGCAAAACTAAAGAGTAGCAGGTTTTCCTTGCAAAGTTTAAGGTAAAATATCAATGTTTTATCTATGCTCTATGTTTGCTAGAGCAAACATTTCTTTGTAGTTTAGTTTATGGATACTAAAGTTAGATTATTATCATACACTATTTTCTGCAAATGTTTGTTTGAAATAGGTGGTGCACTGACCCAGTGGTGCTAAGTTGTTTGAAGGGGAAAAGCATTGCAATAAGGTTAGTGGTTTTTTTCTTCCTTTGTTTTCGACTTAAAACTGTTCAAAGAATTAAGTGCTTATTTGTGAGCAAGTTAGCAGTGCTTGTTTTCTTTCTCATGCTGTACTACCAAAAGTAATTTCTATTTAAGTGGCTTTATATTATTCCTCGCACAGTGAATTTTCATCAAGAATGTACAGCATTCTGTTAACCAAGTTAGGCAGCTTTCTCTAAGGAAAAAGAAAAGCTAACTGAAACTTGAAATGTCTTCGTACATACATGTGTTAAATATGCAATTTAATTTTGTCATCTTTGCTGAAATTGCTGGAACATAGAAATGCTGAAGCTCCCATGTAAAGCCTCTCACTTACGCTTCTAGGACTGAAGAGCTGTTGTGGAACTGCAGAAGTTTGCAGAATGGACCAAAAGCTTAACGGGATAATGATTTGTAGCTGTCCATTATGTTTCTTTTTTTCAGTGCTAATATTTTTTCCTGTAATATTTCTTTTTTACTTACACAGATATCCTAGGAAAAGAAATAGTTTAATAGAGCTTCCTGAAGACTATAGCTGCCTTCTGAATCAAGCATCTCAGTTTAGGTAAGATATGATATTTTTAGTTGTCTTGCTGGGGGTTTTGTCATTTTGATGTTTGTGCAGTTACTGTAACTGCTGTTAAAACTGTCTACGGAAATGATTTTGTGGAAGCGAAGGCACTGTTATGTTTATACTGGTCCATACTGTAGCAACTGTTTTAAGTCTGCTGTAGAACAGCTTGCTAAATTAAGTCCCTTGTTTGGTAGAATAACACATCAAATTATTGTACCTTAATCTGCTGATCATTTTTCACCAGTGCCACGTAGGTTTGATTTGGCCCATAAACCTGAAAAGTATTGTTGTACTGGACACAAGAAGCCCAGCAGGTTGACACTGTTTTATGCCAGGAAGAATGAATCAGGATAATTCAGATGAGGAGGGACTTACTAGATCATCTAGTCCAACGTCCTGCTTGTAGGAGGTATTTTGCAGGTGAAGTTTTTGAAGCAACGTAAAAACAGAGCCGGAGGAAGCAAATATGTGATGTCTTAGGTGTGACTTTTTTTAGGAACGTTATTGATTGTTAGATTTTCTTTGAAAGATAAATTTCTGAACTGGCATTCTGGTTATGCTTTCTCTAGATGCCCACGGTCTTCTGATGATGAACAAAAACATCCAGTATTATGTTTGTTCTGTGGGGCTATGTTGTGTTCCCAGAATACTTGCTGTCAAGAACTTGTGAATGGGGAGGAGCTGGGAGCCTGTACGTCTCATGCTCTTCAATGTGGAGCTGGAGTCTGTATGTTTCTCAAGTAAGTAGCTAGCCAGAATTTAACTTATTAATGAATAAAAGGAAATATTTGAAGGTAAAAAACCACAGCGTTGTCCAAGCACTTGACTTGTCTGAGGTGAAAAAACATTGCTTTGACCTAAAATGTAGCATACCAGAAAGTTACACCACTGCTGGGAGTTGTCGTGCGTTCTCTAGGTTCTGAGTCAAATCATATACTTCATAGAATGAGTATAGAGTTCCAGGTATAAAACCAGTATGCCTGTTTTCCAGGTGATGTGACTAGTTTATACTGCATAGTTTAGTTGGACTAGAATTTTCCAAGTATATTGGAATTGCACATAACATTTTGTTAAGCTGGGATTTTCAAATGAACTGTTCTATGAATTTAGTATCTAGAGATTATCTTCTGTGATGAAAACCAGTCTATTTTTTAATACGTATTCTTTCTTTTTACTACTTAAGAATGTGAAAGAAAGAACTGGTCTTTATCTAGTTATTTTGTTCTTGGTTCACAAAACAGTTGAATTTCTACTTCAGCATAAGATTAATTTCGAGTATAGCAGGAGCTATGTGGAGCTTCTGTGTGTTTAGAGGATTATGTATTATAACATTTTTAATAATGAGGTTAAATGGAAACCTGGGGACTTCAGAAGATCTTATTTAGGGTACTATCTTCCACTAGAAATAAGTGATTTGTGACTGTTCTTTAAGGCTGTGTAAGTTTAAATTACATTGTAAACACAGGCTCAAAGTTCTAGGATTGATACGTTTTCAGCAGTCATTATCCATGAAGCCTACTCCACTCTACTCTCGCTTGAGGTGTCAGAGGCAAAACATCTGTGACTTCCTTATTTTTCTCCACACTTAAGGAGCCTCAGTAGGAATAGCGATCCAGAGGCTTGTAAGTTGGCAAAACCAGTACACCTTTCTAGCTCCAGCTGAGTATTGTCCTGCACAATGTAATCAGAGAGAGAGTTACTGTAAATTGACTTTTTTCTCATTCTATTACTTATGAAATATAGTCTTGTGCACACATACAGCTGTAAATGGAGGGAAGTACATTCTTAAGACTGGCAGGCTAATCAGCTGAATAGTGTTTGGTATGTTTCTTGTGTGACTCATGACTGCTTAAGATAACCACGGAAGTGACCAACAAGAAAACACTCTTCAAGTAGAGTAATGAAGTAGCTAAGCACCCACGCCCAAAGTAGGTGTATTTAGGTGCATACCTGTTGCAAAGTCCTGGCTGTAAAATCTGAAGTTTTCCATAGCATGTGGAATTGCTAGCACAGGCAAATCACTGTAATGGGATATTTGTTTTGGACTGGAGTTGGTTTGTGCCTTGGAGGGTAGATGAATCCTTTGTGGATCTAGACCAGAGCAATACAGTGTTCAAAATGGAATGCATGCCTTCGGGATATCCTTGAGTTACCTCAACTGGTTCTGGTATGGAAAACCACCTAGCTCCAATAACTTCAGGAGCTTTGTACAGGTTAATTCACTGTTTTCCTTACCTAGAGTAGGACTTCTACTGTCTGAAGATTGCTTCTGGTAGCTATTCTAATTCTCATCCTACTACCCTACAATGTAGTATGGAGTGTAGATACATAGATATTGCTTCATAACTCAGTAAAGACCTATGGAAACAAGGTCCCATTATGGCTATCCTCATGTTACAAAATAAGCTTGATATTTCTTCCTTTTATTAAACTCTTAAGTGCTAACAAGGATTATGTATATTTAACTTAAATCAATTTTAAAAATTGACTTGTGGTGCTAAGTGTCCTTGCTGTTGTTATTGAGACACTAATTTAGATCTGGTTCAGTTCTATTTAAGCTAAAGATAATCCGTGCTATTTAATCCATTGCAATTCATACTATTCAACTACTACGTAAAATAGCCCTACTAGGGATTGTATGCAACAGGGAATTTGGTGCAAAGCTACAGGGATACTAACTCCATGCTTACATCATGTATGAAGTGGAAAATACTTGCATGTGGTAAGTATTTAACAAGAAGTTGATACAAAGCAACTTGTACAAATCCTAGCTAATTGAATCTACTATTGATTTAGATCCTACCTAAGCTGTCAAAAGTTGTAGCTTATAGAAAAGTACTGTAAATTTCTGGCAACGTTGAAGATACTTATTTTAAATGAAGCTATTTTTCTTTAAGAATCAGGGAATGCAAAGTTGTCCTCAGAGAAGGTAAAACCAGGGGTTGCTTATATCCTGCTCCCTACTTGGATGAATATGGAGAAACAGATCCAGGACTGAAGTAAGTAAATACTTAGCTTTCTTGATTTCTTCATTTCCATTTTGGTGTCTGTCTGTCTTATACCTATTAGGCACCACGTTCTTCCTGCTAACATGTGGAGCACAAATACGTATCTTTGTCTGGTGAACTTGTTTAACTTCAAAATCCTGATGAGAGTTTCTAGTCAGGAATGGATCATTAGTAGTGGAAAAATCTACTTCATTCTGTTAAACTTTCTTAATTTTCACAAGAATACTTTCTACACTTCTAATCCAAAATTTGCAACTGCCATTACTAAAATGTCATCTTGGAAATGACAGTCACTGTTGCATGTGAATTTTTTTTTGAGTAGATCTGTTGGAGTTGCTGTTCATACAATTATTTAATTTTTACTGTCTATTGTTAATACCATTAATGCTAGACTATTAATGGAATAGTTTGTAAGTTGGTATTCTGATATGCTTACTTGTATATTCTTCTTTTCCTTATATGAAGAAGAGGCAATCCACTGCACCTATGTTGGGAGCGTTACCGGAAGCTCCATCTGCTCTGGCAGCAACACTGCATCATAGAGGAGATTGCCAGGAGACAAGAAACAAACCAGATCTTCTTTGGATTCAATTGGCAACTGCTTTGAGTCGCCTGATTTTAGGGAAATCTTTTAACTTTGGCAGTGCTTTGGAAAAGGAGAGTGGCAGTAAATAATCTACTCCAAAGTGGATACTGTAGTTCAGACACAACAGATGGATTCTCTAGGTTTGATGTAGTACTGATACATTGAAACAATTTCACGTCATATGTCTTGCTCTTTTTTTTTCCCAAAAAAGAAAGCCACCTTGTATAATTATTATTTGAACATTCAGGTCTAGAAATATTTCCACTTCTTTGACAAGTTGTAATTGCTTCACATGTTTTGATGAGGATACCTTTCCAAATCCTGTGCTTCAGGGCGCACACATTCTTTTCTTGCCTCAAGAGTATACTTAAATGATATTTTTAAGGAAAAAGTTGCTTTACTTTCTTTCTGCGTTCTTTTTCCAAGCTTACTGGAACTTTTTAATAGGTAAAGATCTGTGGCATAATGTTGGGGTGGAAGTGGTGCCAGGTCTGTAGTAATCTGTAGCAACAGGTACAACAAACATGAAGTTGTGCAGAAAGTCTGTATTCTGCTATATCCTGGGATTTAATGAAGAATTTTAATTAATAAACTTTAAAGGGGAAGTGTGCATAGAAAGTGCATGGGGGAATTACCATCTTGCTTGTTGCATCAAAAAATAAAGTCTGTGCTTTTCGCATTGCCAGAACTGCACTTTATCTAATGGATTTGTCCTCTATTAATGTTGTATTAATGTCCTCTATTAATGTAACCTAAGAGGTTAGAGCTACATTGTTTGGTTAGGTTGTGGTTAGTTTTAGTTTGTCCCCTGAGGTTTTCCCAGAGAGCCAAACAGGAAAATATTGTTAGTTCTAGTATATCTCTGCAAGTTATACATGAGCCAGAGACTTCAACAGACGAAAAAATCTTCAAAGTTATCACTAGACTAAAATCAAGGCCCTAAACCAGCAAGTTTTAGAATTGGGAATAAGTTTGTTTCCCCATGTTTGGGGAGTTTACCACCTTTCATACTCTGTCATAATTGGAGTCCTGTCTGCATAAATGAAAATATGTTTTGGGGGTCATGTTCAGTGGTTCAGCACTAGTTAGAGCAGAAAAGAAAAAGAAGGTGGCTAAGTTGTCCCTTTTCCCTTTGGTAGTTAGTAATACATTGTGATTGAACTCTCTCAATGGTATGCGATTCTGCTTCAGTTCTAAATGTTTGTTGTTCTGTTTTCTGAATTTCAGCTATAACATACGAGGGAATTTGTAAGGCAATGGGTATAAATGCTTTCCCAGGATATCCCATTTGTGTCAAAGCTTGAAGCTGTCAGTACTCTAAATTTCCCCTCCCTTTGTGATTTGGATTTTTTTGTGTCATGGTAATAAGGCTCACAAGGGGAGGTTTTCAAATGAATATCTGAGAATGTCTTTCTATGATTTTTTTTCTTACTGGCTATACAAGAGCAGAATAACAAATAATGATTTAGATATAAATATAGCTGTTCTCCTTGTTTCTTAAAGCTTTTAGAGTACATATGAGTGCACTGAACAATACCATAACTTGTCTGAAAATCAAATACAGATGGACTCAAACATTTTTCTGATTTCAAATACTTTTTAAAAATAACTTTCTCTATAATCCTTCCCTGGTGATACAAATAGTTGGCTTTGGTATGTTTTCCAGGTTTTGTTTTCTTGCATTTAAGACCATTCTCCTTATTTTGATTTAAAACAACAACAACAACAAAAATCTGAGAATACAACTCTCTAAAGACAAACATCAGTTCTGTATACATAGTGAATTTAGAAAAGCAGTTGTGATGAAGACTTGTATGCACTGGAGATTTCTAAGGTCATCAAAACACTTCTTACCAAGAAAAACTTTTTAAAACTAGCAAATATATGTCTCATTGATATCAAAACTGTATTCACTTTTCCCCTCTGATATTTACCTTTTCATTTATCAAAAACTTTCAGTTACCTTGCACTCACTGATACAAAAATTCTGATATATATGTGGTGAGATCACTCTTTGATTTCTGTCTGAACTATAATATATTTATAAGGACACGAGCTGGTCTGATCAGGTGAGCTCCTGTTTAAAGCTCTAGAAATATCTAGAAGTATCTGAAGAAGTGAGAGAGGAAGAGGCAAAGTTGCATCTCTGTACGTTTGCACATACTAACGAGCAAATGGGCTCCCATACCATTCACTGACTAGTGTGGTCATCTTTCATTTCATAAATTACTATGCAGTTTTGTTCACTGTGAGTATAATCTGTATTTAGTGATCGCAAGATGCTTATGCCACTGATTTCCGTTCCATCCAAGCTGACAGAATAAATTTGATAATGCACATACTGGTATCTTTAATTGCAAAAATGTAAATTTGAAACTTGTATAATGTTCTTGTGCTTTTGAAATAAAATATCTTGTATATGTATATTTAAAAAAGGAAATAAACTAACTTCTCTTTGATTATTCAATTTTTATTTGGAGGCACTTTGACACTAGAGAGCTGATCTAACAGGAGTGTAGTAGCACAGAAAAAGGGAAGAGTTAGTAAATGACTGGTAAAACCATATGAGTTATCGCTGTGGTCCATATAATCTTTGTACCAGTGAGTACTAGTGGCACGATTTTTCTTATTTAAATAAATATTCCACTTGAAATTTGTCCTAGTATTTCAAAGATGCAGCCTCCTGCAGTGTCTATCTGTTTTTAAAAGAAATCCTAAGTACATAATGTGATATTCAGATGTTCTTTTACTGATTAGTTAGTGATCCTGGTTTCATAGCTTCTTGAAGAACTTGCTGTATAGTCTGATAGATACTTAACCTCTTGCAAGTGGAAGTTTGTATTTTGTCTAATGATCTGGGTGATACATATGGGGGGAAAAAAGTCTTATTCCAGTGCTACACAGATGAAATCTTATATATTAACAGGTAAGAAGTACTGGCTAATTCTGTATGTGAGAAGCTGCTGGCTGGCATCACTTTTGTTGTAGCTTTAATCAGAGATAACAGTTGTGTTGTTTCTGTGGCACAATCTTAATAAACTTAATTATTTTTTATCCATGTTTTGCAGGCAGAGGCTAAGTTTTTTTTTTTTTTTTTTTTTTTTTTTTTTTTTTTACAGAAAACAAATGGACAACAATGAAAATTGACTCATACTAAGTCTTGATTCCAGTCATTTCTAGTCCTAGCTACGTATCTCTAAGCTTATACTGTATTGTTGAAAGTGTAGCTTAAAGAGGAACTGTCATGGAACATTGCAAGAGAGGGCATGCTGAAACTTAGAGAAACTTAAACTGCATTGTTTATTGCAATGGTGAGTAAGAGGAGAGGTCAGATATAAAGTTAATTTGAAATATCAAAACTTGAGTTTTCTTTACTGTTTTTGTATGACTTGTTCTTGAGTAAAGTGCCAAGAAAAACAAGACTATAGTTCGTGTAACTTAACTACAGGTTGTCAAACAACTCTGAATCTATCAGACTTCGGAGGGAGGTTTCTGAGATTCAATTTTGAATTAATGAGCCTACATGACACATTTTGAAGCAGGTACCTGGGGCTGTGGATTTGATGACTGTTTCAAGTCCTTGCTTTATCTGTGAGGAGCTGTGGCTGGGCTTTTTCAGCCAACTCAGAATATAATGTCTCCATTCTCATAAAAAATACCTGAAATGGAGTAGTAGCCTCTAATACAGGTATTCAGATGGTCTAGTGCTTGGAGAAAGACCATCCCAATCCACCTTAACTTCTGCTTGGAGGTTTTGCTGAGCATACTGTGGCAGCCTGAGAAATCCATCATAGATTATTAAAAAAAAAAAAAAAAGACTACAAATTTATTTCATCCACTCTTTCTTCCTGTGAGTCATGCTTTTACTAAAAGCTGCAAAACCCAAGTATTTCTATCTTGCAATACTGAAAAATGATCTAGGAGTATTTATTTTCCCTATTCAGACTTACATGGAACTTCCCTGGGCAGTTGGATTGACCCAGACAGACTGTGCACAGCAGTGTGACTCCAGGCAGTCTACCTCCATTACTTGGCATGCAGGAGCAGAGCAGGACAAGAGCATCCATTTAAGTGATAGTCTCCTCATAGCAAATAAGGACTCTACCTAGGTTACATGAGCTTCATGCCTCTGCTTCTTTTTTAAACTACAAACTAACCTATGCAGAGTCTAAACTGTTGCCATAGCAGGAAACTGATAGCAGCAAATGTGTACAAAATGATTTGTCAGATTTTAAATATCATGAACTGTATTGTAGACAACAACTGTATGATCCATATACCAGTTAAAAAATCTGTTTGCAGAAGGGAGGCTTCCAGCTTCCAAGGAAATGTACTGTTTTCATTTATTTTGATACAAATGAAATTCTAAATGTGCTGCATTCGTATATTATTCATTATATTTTTTATGATCAATGTGAAGCAAGTGTCTTCACTGATAATCAAAGCTTAAAGGGAGAATTGTAACTGCAATTTCTACAGGAACTGTCATAGTGTCTTCACTGGAAACTGAACATATTTCTTATGAAGAAATTCATAAAAAAGATAGTTTTATATAGAGGTGAGTTCCTTGCTCTGGAAGTTGCTGGAGCTTGTTGCACAATTGTATTGTTATTATTTTTGACTGGATTAAGCATTAATAACAAATAGGGTAAGAAGTGTCCCACAAATCGTATTTATTTCTGTATCTGAGCAGATGCCTCGGCTTACAGGCTTTGCTTGCTAATGCCATCTTTATCTTTATAAACTGCAGAGAATTAAAGACAGGGTCTGTGCTGCTACCTGAGTTTATTTTCTGGATACAGTGGCTGTAATGTTCAACGCTCCAGGAAACCCAAATGATTATGATAGGTGCTATAAAGCAAGTTAGATATTTAGCATGCACTTTCGCTGAGGAAACTGATAAATACAAGGCAAAGAAGAAAGCACTTATTTTAGCACTTATATTAAAGTAATAATAATCAGACACTATTGCTGAGATTTTTGAATTGATAGATTTAATTTGTCCTCAGTACTGTGAAATGAACTGTTACCCTTTAATAATATATCTATGTCAGTGGACTCTAAATGCCTGTGCAGCGTAGAAATGAGCAATCTAATGTCTAAGCAATTACTAGTAATAATCAAGACAGCAACTGTTCCCTGTGAAATGTATCCTGATACTTAGTTAATTTCATAATTTTTCACACAGCTAGTCATTTCATCAGCTTTTGCAGTTGTCTGAGAGAGAAAGGTTAAAGTAGCAAATACTACTTAGTTTTTTATGGTAAACTGTGTCCTCTTCATATGAAAGTAAATTAAGTGTGTGGACCAGGGGAGATTAAGTGTGTGGAGCCAGGTATTTATACCGCTGCTGTTCATGCTAATGTGTTTACAGCAGTTGCTGCATTAAACTTGTGTCATTTTATAGAGATACCCAGTCTGGATAATCATTTTAATTCACTCTTCTTATGAATCTATTTTTCAGAGCAGATTCTTGACAAATAGGGACCTCTACTAGAGTTATCAAAAGGGTAAGCTCACAGCTGTTCTATTTAGCTTGCAGAATTATGTAATCTAGAGAGATTTTAAATGGTACAGGATGTCAAGTTTCATCTGCTTCTACAGGTAAATGTGTTTTTGCCATCAGGAAAATTTTCCTAAAATGCAGAGTATTACTTAAAAATATCATGCTTTTATTTCCTGTCTTAAAACTATTTTCATCAAGCTGAACCATTTCTCACTTTATTTCTTAAAGCATTTTTTTTATTATTATTCCTACCTAGTCTTCTTTATTCATTTTTTCCTAAAGAAAACAAATCTCATTTCTGTTCTTCTTCTCTGAGCTATTTTTGATTATCTTGCATCATTTGTTTATTAAGCAGTCTAGGGCTGTTTTTCCAAATGTAGGTGGACTAATCGTACTAAGGAAATGACTGCTATTGACTGAAGCATGTGGCACGTTGCTGATCTGAAAAAAAAAAAATATTGCATTTTTATCGTCTTCCATTGAAAAGTCTAATTTGTAGTCTGTCTAATATGACTGCCTTTTCTTGTGGTCCCTCAAAGTACTGAAATTTTCTGTTAATTCTTTTCCAGTATTGTATCAGCTAATTTAGTGCTTCTAGTAAGGCTCAGGAAGCTGTTGTGCTCAGTATTCAGCAGCAACAAGAGACCACACCTGCTTCCTTTTGGATTGCATTTCCCAGATTCACTGATGTTGATTTTCTTTCTTGTTCTAGAAAGAAATGAGTTCTAAAAAGAACATGAAACAAAGAATGTTCTTTTTAAAACATGAGACATATAGGTTCCTCTTAGTTGAATGACGAATAAAAGCCGGGGGGGGGGGGAATCTAACAATATAGCTCTTTGACTTTTTCCATTATCACATGGAAAGATAGGAAGGAAAGAAAGGGAGTCAGGATCGAGCCTAAGGACATTGGGTAGACTTAGAAACAACACAACAAAATGGTGCAGAAATACTTTTGGCTCTCAGAAATAGTTGGAGTGGTACACCAGCTTATGCAAAAACTCACAGTAGGGCTTTATACTAGTAACAAAATTCTCTTAATGTTTTCACAGAACTATACTTAAAAATACTATCTTAGTGCTCAAACAGTCAAAAAAGGCAAGAAACAATGGGAAATATTAGGAAAAGGACAGAATACCTATTTAATTCATAACATCCCCAGTTCTACACATGCAGTGTTATATTAATTAATGGAGAGGAGTTGCAAAAACAATAAAAGATGATAATTTCCATAGAGTAAAAGATTAACTATCAGCTTCTTGCACTTAGAAAGGTAGGAAGGACCAAGAGAGATTATAATAGAGGATAGTAAAATCAGGAATGGCATGGAGGGGAAAAAATACAGAATGACTATTGGTTGCATCATACAGCAAGAATTAGGGGATACCTCATTAACTTGTCAGGGAATCAATGAGCAAAGATGAGCACTTTTTCAAGAAATGCAGAATTATACGGCATTAAAATTTCAAGCTCAATGATGTATTTTGGATATCATAACCATGAATGGATTAAAAAAAAAAAAGCTATACAAATAATAGAGAGCTACTGAAACACATTGATAGAAATACAGTCTTTGTCAAACCAAGTTCACAAACTGCTGTTTCTGGGAAGTTAGGAGGCTATCAGGGAAAGAACTATTTTCTAATGGTCTTGCTTCTCATGTGCCTTTTGCAAACCTTTGCTGTGGGTTACTACTACAGACAGAACCTATCTGTCCAGTTTTATTTTTAACAAACTTAAATATAGGCCTAATTTTTTTAGCAGTGACATGATTGCATTTGGAATTACAATCATGCACATAGCCTGCTTGACTTACAGTATAGACTTTTCCATCATTGCATTCCATGCAATTTATTTACAATGTATTCTTAACGTATTATTCTAGTGTCACAGAAAGCAACAACGTTTGGACAGGTAAAGGAATTTTTACTGTTATTTTTTGTATGATTGCAAAAGCAGAGTAGTTCTGCTTTGAATGTCACTGTGACAGGATAACTCATTTTACTTGATTATATACAAAGAATGCACCAGCTTTCCAAAGTTATATGCAAGCAATGTATTATTCACAACAGTTAACAAGAAATATTTTTATATGGTCTTCTATATTATGTTCTGTATCTGTATGTTTTTCTGCTTACAATCATACTATGAATGATGAATTAAAGTCATACGTTATCCTGTAACTACAAGTATAGAAACACTTTCACTGCATACATTGATATAAAAACCTCAAGTCCTATCCTTGGAACATGATGGGAGAGCTCTCAATCAGTCTGTCTTTGTTGGTTCCAAAGGTTTCAAATATTCTTCTGTATTTGAGCCTGTGGATCTATTTAACTGCTTCTGAAATTGAGCTCCTTTAACATCAGAGATCATTAGTATTTGTTTTATGTCAGGTATTTGCTTGTTTTTAAATTTGTGTTATCACATTGTACTTGGAATTTTAATAAACTTAGCATGAGTTGTCAATTACTTTTCTTTAACTGAGGGAACTAGTTCTCTCAGAAGCACCCATTGGCTTTCAGGAGATGTATGGCAGCTGGCTTTCTCTAAGCTATAGGGAAAAATGAAGGGATACTTTTTTTTTAAAAAAAAAAAAAGATACGCTATACTAACTAATTTAAATTGGCTTCAACTCAATTTCACTTAGCTATTAAGTTTTTAGAAGGGCAACAACATACATATATTTGTATCCTAATACGGACTTGTTAAACACAGTTTTCATTTTACAGTTTTTGCTTTTTTAAAAGATCTCTTTTTATCCAATGTTCTTTTGAAATTTCCCTGCTGCTGGGATTTCAATAGATGTGTCAATAATGACAAACTTTGTTGATATAAAGTAGACCAATCCTGTCTGGAACAGTCTGATATCCAAACTGATAGTCTTTTTGTTCATAATCATTATTCTGACATTCAGATGACAGAAATATGTAAGTTGGAAGAGACAAAGTGGGAAAATTTCAAAAGATTGTTTTGTGCAGGTATGAAAGTCGGATTTCGCAAGAGTGAAAATACATCTGGCCAAAGAAGTATCAATATTTTGTTCCTATGACCAGTTTATCTTCTGGTCAGTTGTCATATCACTTTTTCTTTCTTCCCCACAAGTAAAAAAAAAAAAAAAAAGTGGTATCAAAGATTGTAATACAGCAAAGCAACTCTTGTGATATGATTGCCCTGAAGAATTGTCTAGCTAGCTGCAGGGATAGATTTTGTTGCAACATTGTTTTTGCCACAATTGGGGTTTTGAACATCAATGTTGGGATCATTAAGGCCTGAGACAGTGGAGATCTGGTTGGCTTTGCCAAGGTTCTTAATGATATTGATGTTGTATTTGGCAGTTTCAACAAAACTGTTTTCGAGTAACCAACCATCTGATTCACCCTCCAGGTCTCCTAGCAAAAGAACATTCTTCATTGCTGTTTGTAGGTACCGGACACCAGTAAGTACGGAGAGCTGTAAGAAAAGATAAGTGGTTAAACAGAGCTTAAATTACAGCCTCAATCCTACTACTAAGTCTGCTTGCTGACTTGTTTATTTACAGATCTATTATTTAATATTGAGTAAAACAAATACATTCTTTATCCCAGCGTTAGAGCTAATCAATCTCCCAGTTAATTATGTGTTTTGGAATGAAAAATACCACGTAGAGATTGATTTTATTTTTTTTTTCTTTCCATTCTTCAGGTACCATTCCCACTTGCATGTTATTAGTGCATAAATACCTAGAATTACATGGGAACACTGCAGGCTCAGAGACTAATTGTAAAATGAATGATCACTTAATGGAGCCATCAGTGATCAGGGAGGGAAGGTGTAACAGAAATGAAAAACTTGTCTGTTCATTTCTATGGAACTTTTTCCACTGACCTTCATGAAATCAGTATTGCCATGAAGGTTTTTCATCATTCCTTTGTAAGCTATATGTATCCTACATGCTGATGCATAAATGAAGAAGGATGGCTCAAGTATAAGCTTAGAGAAAAGCTGCACTTTCAGTGTGCCCAGCTTGTTAACACTGAAAGGAGCACAGAGAGCAGGCTTGCAGCTTTTTCCTGTGTTGCCAAATATTTTATTTTTTTTTTGCTATCACCACCCAGTCTAGCACTGCCTAAGGACTATTGTGGCAAAATATTTTAAATAGCATTAATACTTATGCAATAAAGTAATAATCAGGAAAATCTAGCTATTATTAAAAATGGAAGAAACAATATTTTAGCCTATGCCATTGGGGTTATCTGCATGCAAATGACAATATCCGGACAGCTTTTTTTACTGGTGTCAGCAGAAAGACTGTACCTTTGAAGGTGTGTGTACTTGCTTGTGATATGCTAATTGGACTGCATAATAAGCAATCTTATCTGTATCTAAAAATGTATCCCATGTTTGAAATTACTGTTTATGTGGTAAAGCAATGTAATATAGAAAGGAGGCTTTGAGATGTTAATATTTATGCTTAATCTTTACTGTAAATAAAATTCATGTGTTCACCAAAGACCTGCCTCACATTTCTGATATTCTTTCCTAAAACTGCCTCAAAACAAGCTTATACCTTCCACCTAATTTCCTCACTGTTGCGTTACTGCCCGTGTTATACTGCATCTGGTCCTGTAAATGCTTCAGGGAAGTGAATGTGCCATAGTCTGTTGGAAAAAAGCTCTGTAAACATACAGAATCATGTTAATCATTTCTAATAGTTCTCATCTTCAATGAGATTTGCTTCTGCTCTGGGCTTTAAGAAAACTGTCTGTACTAGAGAAAGTCCTGCAACACTCCTGAAGTGTTGATGGACTTGTAGATACTGAGGTGCTTCTCACACTTGTCATACATTACACCATAGTTATTTCCCATCCCAGAGAGCAAGCATGTCTGATGTATCTGACACAGACTGTTCTTATAAAACTTACCTCAAACAACCAAATAAGCAGTGCTGCGATACCAATGGAT
Source organism: Oxyura jamaicensis (assembly GCF_011077185.1). Lineage (NCBI taxonomy): Eukaryota > Metazoa > Chordata > Aves > Anseriformes > Anatidae > Oxyura > Oxyura jamaicensis. The sequence continues at coordinate 20,731,158 of NC_048897.1, forward strand.
CTCATAATAGCTGTGTAGTAATCCAGCAAGGCCTCTCTGCACCCCTTCACCCAGATATTGAGCTCCTCTGTCAGGAAATTGTAATTGTAGTGAGCACTGTTGTTTGTTAGCTGGTACTGGATACAGGGCCGTGGGGAACTTGGATTGCAGCAGCTGAAGGGTACTCCATCCACCAAGAACTTCCCATCAACATTACTCTTTAGACGGCTGCAACAGGATAGAAAGTTTGGGCATTATAAATCTGGTAGCAGCAGCAGAATGTGTCCATATTTTTTCTAAAAGGATGTAGTGAAAGTCTGCTGCAATGCGGGCCTCTCCAATGTAACAGGAGGAAAATGAGAATATATTTGCAACTGGAAATGTTGCTCACTGCAGGAAAACTAAATTTTTCATTTGCAATATTTTCATCTGTGGGATCAGTGTAGTATCACGTGATTTTTGGTATTGTATGTGTAAGTTGCGGATTTGGTGTTTATAGAGATGATTCTTTTTAGAAATCTTTGCACTGAGAATTTTCAAGACAATTTTAGAATTTTTCTGTCTTGGCAAAACACTAATGGAAGTTATGATCCTTGAAACCCTGTGTCTCTACTTCTGGATTGATTCTGAATGCAAGCATTTCTAAAGAGAAGCTAATGCGAGAACAACTATACATGCCCCAGGAATCACTAGAGAATCACTAGAAACTGTCCACTGGCTAGAACATATGAAAGACAACCTAATCCCAGATATCTAGCTTTCACTATTTGTTAATAGATTTTTAAATGTTTTGCAAGACATCCTCAGTTGTTAATCCTATTTTCCTTTTCTGATACAGATATCCTAAATTAAAGGAAAGGAAGGCATCACAGAAGCTGTTCAGGTGAACAAGAAGCAGTGGTCACTGTGGTCCAGTGTTCTTCCTGCATTTGGGGACTAAATGTATCCTTCAAAAGAAACATAAGCTGAAAAGAATATCAGAATTTGTGGCTGTCCTGACATGGCAGAATAATCACCTTCACTTTATTGCTGTTGGCCTCTCATTTTTGTTTGGTATAATTTTCTGTCAAGAATATTTTCTTCAAAGATATTTCCAAATAAAGACCTACTGTTTTCTACCTAGAAGAAAGTTAGGCATTCATTTTTTAGTGTTTAGCTCTTCACTTTATGGCCTGGTAACAGCAACTGGAGGAGAAAAAAATAGTACAAAAGAGCCCATATCGTCCATAGAAAGCAGAATTAAGTATGCAAGCAGTGTAACTGGCCTAGGCAAAATGACTTAGTGGTAGGGAAACGAGGGAAGGCAGAGAGGTACAGAAGAGAAGGCCAAAATGCAGGTGGAGAAAAGAAACCTTACAGAGGGAGAAAAGGAAGGCAGGCAGATTGTGAAAGGGAAGCTTTTTACCTAGTCTAGCAAAATGCCCAGTATACATTTTTTTCCTTCCTGACATATATGTGATACTGAAGAAACTTCTTTTTTACTGCAAACAGTAACAGTTTCCAGACTTTGGTTATGTCCCCCTTGCCCTTTTATTTCCTCTACATGTAGCAAACTAAAAGTTGTCTTGGTATTGTTAGAATGGAAGAGCTCAGTAACAAAAGCTGAGGGAGCGAGACTAACCGCTGTTCATTGCTGTAATTCAGATATGGCATTGTAAAGCAGAACTTGCTTATGAGACTATATAAAAAAAAGGGTGTTTCCTAACTAACTAAAGCAATGATAGGATTGTACTGCTGTAAACTGCTTCATCCTCATACCATTTCCATTGACTGATGCAATTTCTTGTGACACTGTGGTGTTGGTAATGCAGAAATACAAGAGGAGAGGGAAGTGGATTATGAAGGAAGGTGAAAAGTTCAGTTTTGTAGAGATTTCTTTTGAGTTAAGTATGAATTTTCAGCTTTGCCTCTTAATCTACAAAGTACTAATTGACACACAGTACAAGATGAAACCAAGAAAAATACTTGGTTTCTTCTGCTTCCTTTCAGAATGTTACAAGCTGGACTTTGATCCTAGTGATTACATATGAAATGTTTTACTACTAGATTTTGGAAATCATAGTATAATTTGGTTACATAGCACCAGCGCTGATTCTAGCAATCAAGATGGGATTATCTAGTTTATACGTAGTAAAAGAAGTTCTGCAGTATAATTATTTCCTTCACATACTTTTCCATGATGTCTTCTGTCTGCATGGGGCAAAAATTAAACGACTGTATATTCCCAAAATGAAGTCAGAGCACAGGTGACCCTGCAGATGAAATCTAAGTTTAAGACCCATGGCAAAACATTGCTGTTTCTATATGGCTCACAGAAATACAAGGTAGTAGATTTTACCTTTGTACTTACAGTAGGATACTACTGTAATAGTGGTTTAGAAAAAGTGTCGCTTCTATTATTTACTAAAAGTTGTTGCATTAATTAAAGCACCAGAGTGTTTGTGAACATGCCTATGATCACAGAAATGTTAGCTTTTCTTGAGGTAGCCCTGTTAGCAGTCATTCAGAATGATCTTTGAGAGAAGTCTTCTAGCCACAGGATGTCATTTTAGTAAGGAGGAAAAAACACTGCTCGAATTTTTGGCAGCTGGCAGGAAACAAGCAGTCTTGTATTCTCTTTAAAGTCAATATGTCTCAAGTTCTTTTGACACTACTGTTATGTACTTTCTGTTCAATACAAATTCGTGTTGAAGGAGTTTTTTTCCCTAGAATTTTCTATCAAGACTAGTAAATACTTACTCCAGAACTTCCTTGGAAGCCATATTCAGGTAACGAGCAGATACCCACTGAACTTCAAACCAGTCTCTAAAGCCATTGTTTCCACAGCACTGGAATCCAATTTGCAACATATCCACTGTTTTCTTTAAGAAACATCTTCCAGGTATGTCAGTGTCCTTATAGAACTTAATAGCATCCCTCAATCCCAGATAGAGAGATTCTTCCAGTTCATTCCGCATGGTATAGCACATGAGAGCACCCAACAGGATGCAGAAGGTAAAACAGAAGGTACACACGATATATGGGAGCATAACTAGTTTCCACCGAGAGAACTTGTTGGCATCTGAGCAGTCATAGCAGATTTTGCCACCCAGAAAGTTGATGATACATGCTATGACCCCTACAGAGATCAGCATGTTGGGGACAGAGTTAATGTCTCCTTTTGCCATCACTTCATTGCGCTTCTTGATCTCTATTTTCAGAAAGAGGCCAAGACTGAAGAGAATGATCCCACTCACTACAGAAACCCAGTTGAGGATCCATAGGATCTGAGCCAATTTGTCCCTCTTAGTTTTGGTGAATTTTACTTTGAGGACAGCCATAGTCAGATCAGCATTAGGAAAAGAAGCGTAGGTCAAGGAAAGCCCATAATCTGCTTAGTAGCATGTATCCAAGGCATGCAGTAGAAATCTGAAGAAGAGAGAGAGAGATTACTGTCTGTTTGACTGAGTATTTATAGAGCCTACAGAGAACTTCGTGTACACCCTCATGCACTCTGAGATATGCCAAGAGTGTGTTCCGTGTCTTGCTTAAGTTTCATACAACATGAATCTCCTAGAAAAATAATTCTAAGAGCTGACTAGAGCAATTAAAAAAACAAGTGAATAGTAGGACCAATGAACTCTGCCCTCCTATGGACTTTTGTCTAAAGAACAATTTTCGGTGTGAATTTTATGATGTCTACAAGTGAGCTAGTCTGCTGTGTTTCCCTTCTACTCATTGCTGGTATTTTCTTGATGATTGTAGGAATTTGTAATGTGTAGATTAATGTGTCCTGGTCATATTTAAGTTTAAAAGCTGCTAAGCAGAACAAGCAAATACAGTATAACCACATAAGACTTTTTTTGGGGGGCGGGGCTGGGGAAGGAATAGCACCAAAAACACAGTACCTTATGTGTGTTTTTAGACATTTCATCTAATTTTCCCCAGCTATTAGCCAATCTAAGAAACCATCTTTACCAACATTTTATCTTACTTCTCTGTATCATTATGGTTTCTGCAAGACTACTATTAACTTCTCTTTTGCACCTTTCCAGTTATATCAAAGTCACAGGTAAAAGCAACTAATAACTGCTTTGCATCCAAGATAAAGAACCTGTTAGTGCTAGAGACAATGCATTTTCAGTCCACGTGATGTGGATTTAGAACTATGCTGCAGTACCTCAGGATTAAGTGATGGACTTTTACCCTTCTTCACAACTTCTGATGCTTTCCATCTTCACAACTTCTGATGCTTTCCAACTGCCTTTCCTTAACACATTCAAGAAAATGAAGCTCAACATTCTGTCCGCTCCCCCCAGAAAAATTGCTCTCTGCATGGCCGTGTTATTTGGTAATTTCCATTAGAGTGATTTTATATTATATAAATTTACATATTTATATGATTATACGCTCATCTTTGTGGATCTAGTTCTGCTAATACAATTACACTTATAAATAGTAAAATGTAATCCTGTAAATGTGGGGAAAGGAAGTATAGGTAGGTTTATTCATGCATAGTTGCTTTTAAGCTACTAGTCTCTACTATTTAACTTCACCTAATTAAAACTGGTATCAGCTAAAACAGCATGAAAACTACCCACAGACAAACCTTCCAGAAGTAGAGCTACATGCTACCCACTAAAGGACCCACAGTTGCAATGAGGCTTAACATTAGGTAAGCAGATTTGTGTAGAGTGCAGTTAAAAAAGGTAATGATATCCTGGTGTCTTCATCTGTATGTGCTGGAACGAATCAGTTCTGTTTGGACAGGTGAGGAATAGGTCGTTTGTCTATTCATATTAGGATTTGCTTAGATATCTTCATGTATTTGAATATTAAAACAGTTGAATGCTTATGAGATCTGAATAATTCACATTGCATTTAATTTATGTTGCATTCAGAGAGGAAATTGATTTCCTTTTAAACTATTCGCTTCTGTGTATCTTTTGCATAATACACAGAATGTCCAAAGTACATGTCATTTTTCCTTACTGGCCTTATTTCCAAAGGTGCTGAGACCAGTGGCACTTTTTGACTTGAAAAACAGGGGCCTAATGATTAGTGCTGATTAATGATTAAGGCTGATTATCAGTTATGGTTGAATATTGATTGTAATCATATTGTGATAACCATTTTGATTATCATAATAAAATACTAATTTCTGATAAATACCTCTGTACAAAGAAGTCTAGAGAGCAGTCATAAAATGACAACACTTCCTTCGCACTGTTCTATTGTATGCTTCAGCCCTCGTCCAAAAGGATCATGCTCTGCTGGTACAGAATTAAGCCTCCATAAGAATTCAGCTAACAGCCTGTCTGCTAAGCCCGGAGACAGTAGCTTTGATTGCTTCACCAGTTAAGCAGTTCATGACTTGAACTTAAATAGCTGTAGATGGCTGCTGATGGCTGCTGCAAATAAGTGTTTTTTTGTTTGTTTGTTTGTTTGTTTGTTTTTCTCTCTTGATACTCAGGTCTCAGAGCACGCAATGGAGAGAATCTGTTATTGTGAAATTACTGATACACAGTTCACATTCAATGGCTAGTGTATACATCACTTTGTTTCTGTGAAATGTATGTATACATTTGCAAAATGCCCTTAAATTTTTAGGCATATATGTACTTAAGTGTCGCTGAGAATGACACTGAATGACACTGACTTGGTGAACATCTTTTGCTTTAACATTTGTACAAAATTTGTAAACAGGCCTATCTTCACTTAAAAAATCATCTAGTAAGGAGGCACTTGACTTTAGAATATGTAAATTTGAGGCTTCCTGTTAATTATTCTAGCCATGAAGAAATTTGAAGCTGAATTTCATAAATGGTGATAAAGTCAGTCTTGTGTAGTTATCCTGGTATAGATCTCTCCACCATTCTCAAATTCCTAATCTTAAAACATGAAACTTCCATGTGCAAGAGCAACTCTCCTAGTAAATCCTTGCCTCTGATAATTCTCAAATGCTATTTTGAGCTTCTTTGATGCAGTTTTATTTACAAGACCAGATTCATGCAGTATTTGCATTCATCTACAACAGAGGTACCCACGCCACAGACTTCCAGCAGTAGAACATCTGCCTAGAGAGCAAGCTATTTTGTATGAGCTATGCTGCCAGAGGAAAGCAGAGGAATAACTGGTTGCTGTAGTGGAGCAATCACTCCTTGACCGACCCTACAAAGATTGCACAAAGAATCTTTAGGATAAATGCTTGCACGATGTTGAATGCATTGAGTTTGGGACAGAACAATTTATCTAATCTGTTCCTGAGGAATTAGTCTCTGGGAAACACCAGGCAGAAGATATAGTCTTCCCAGCTTCTATGTGGATATTTCTCCTAAGGTAACTTTTTTACAGTAATAGTTTATTGAGTTTGGTTCAGATAATATGAAAACCATTTTCCCCTTATAATGAATTTTGTAAATATACCATATGTTATTCCTTCCCTAACTGTTCAGTGAAGTGTTGAAAATATTTATTCAACACTGCCATATAGTAGCAATTTTGAGCACTATGAAGAAAGTTCTTCCATCTGGAAAAACGGAAGCGCAATTTTGAGTTAAACGTGTCATTGTCTTACTCTGCAGGATGTATATATTCTTCTTCAAGTTATATTTGTGAGTGGGATTACTGTAAAACCACAAATGTTCCTAGTAGTTGAGTGGAACTAATCCCCCACCGAGTTCTTTGAAACATACCTCACACATGAGCCACTCCAGTGTTATGAAGCATACACATATAGACTTCACCCCCACCCCCAGCAATGGGAAAGAAGGCTGGATTTTATTTCTTTGAACAGAAGAAGCCCATTAAATGTGAAAATCTTTCCTATATTATCCATACTGTTCTCAAGCTTTTCTTGTCTAACTTTGAACACAGGGCTTCCCTCAGCATACTTGTAGTTTTTGCTTATCATTTCCTTTGCTGTCAAATATCCCCAACTGCATAGAAAAAGACGTGTCACACAGCTGTTTATTTGCCTATAAAATTATTGGACGCAAATTGTCTCAATAAATTTAGCTTGCAATTTTGTCATAAACAACCTCTATCTTATCTCACCAGCTTCACCAAAATTGGCCCTTTTAGCTAGACACACATTCTTATTTGTAACTTACTGTAAAAGAAACTACTGACCTGCTTCAGAGGACGGAATGAGATCTCAAAACTGGCACCTTGCTGAGTACAAGGCAGAAAATGCCAGGAAGATGCATTCTGAGGAAGAGTGAAGTACTGATTTCCTGATGTCTGTGTAGTTCTGTCTTTACACTGACTCACCAATGGAGATGGAGAAATAGGCTTCAGCTCTCCTGCCTGTGCTAATCTCTCTTGCATCTCTAATCGTATTTCGAGGTTCTTATGCCACCAGGTTAAATCCTGCAAAACAGGCCAATTAACTGACTGTTAATTGAGACCTCACTAGCAAAATGGATTTATGGTAACATATTTTACCGCTCAGGGGCATGGGCTAGTAAACAACAGAGGCTGTTGTACAGTATCTCCTAATGTTTTATTACTTCTTATTTTGTTCTTATCAATAAAAACAGGTCCAAGAAAGAGAATAATGAAACTGGTTCTGGGGAAGGGAAAAGCCATCTTAGGCAACAACCTTGTACATTCATTAGAACGTGCCTTATCTATTGTTCTGTATTTTGTTGCTTTGTATGGAATTTGTTTCATCTATTGGCTATGATTGTGTCCAAGAAAGGGATTAAGTAACCAGGAGCAACTGGATCATCATGTATGGTTCTCAGTGGGTTCTAGTTTAGGAAACTTTCCAGTTTAAAGAGCAAGTAGAAACCTATTTCCTAGATTTTCAAAAGCTTTATCACAAGCCAGAAACGAAAGCACATCCTCCTCCTGTCATATCTGAGCTCTTCATGTATTATTTATTGGATGGAGCTGGTTGTACTGAACTGGCTATGGTAGTGGCAATAAGTTGAGTTTGCAGCAACGCTTAATCAGGTAGTGGTGATAGTACCAGAACTGAGTCACTAAGCAGGACCAGATTTGGTCTATAGGGTCCATAATAACATCAGCACAACAGAAAAAGTTTGGTGAGCAGAAGTGACTGCAAGGGACTGTGCACCAGAGATTGTAGTGCATATGAATATTTTCAGAAGCATAAACTCATTAGCTGGCCTTTCCCAGCTAATGAGAATGAATAAATCAATACCAGGATTTGTAACTACGTATTCTGGGAACATGCTTGGGAATTCTGGGAGTAAATCTTGTTTATCATCTCATGCTTTCCTAAGGATAGACACCCGTTTGTATGCATCAGTATTATCATGCTTATTGTCAGGGAAAGGTGGAAGATAGTTATCAGTGCAACTTTGTTTATCAAGTCTTGAGTAAAGCAGAGATTGCTATATCAAATTACAATATTAGTAACTACAACTCTTAAGAAGAAATAACAATTAAGATGTGAAGCCCCCAGTTAAAGGGAGCTTATTAAAAAGATGGATAATGACTTTTTACGCAGGCAGGTAGTGATAGAACAAGCAGAAACAAGATGATGAAACATACCCCAAGTGAACTGAATTTGTCCTATGCACATGGATCATTCCTGGTTTGGACTGTTGCACTTGTGCAGACTGCGAGGAACGTATTGCATCAGTTCAAATGTGCAGCATAGTCATCAGGTCTTATATAGTCCTTGTGGACAGCACAAGTACACAAATACATACATTTTCCTGGGACTTTTGAGCTATTGCTCTGGATAGATTATGTTTTATTAGAAATCCTGGACAAATGTGTGAAGCCCTATTTTCTGCCCAGACAAAATTTACATATGGAAAAAAGAAACACATCTGTGGAAGTGTAGACTTGTGTTTTCCCTGAGTCTTAGGTGATGACATTATCGCTGCACAGAATCACCTAGGTTGGAAGAGACCTCCAAGATCACCGAGTCCAACCTCTGAACTAACACTAACAAGTCCTCCACTAAACCGTATCACTAAGCTCTACATCTAAACGTCTTTTCAAGACCTCCAGGGATGGTGACTCAACCACTTCCCTGGGCAGCCCATTCCAATGCCTAACAACCCTTTCAGTAAATAAGTTCTTCCTAATATCCAACCTAAACCTCCCCTGGCACAGCTTAAGCCCATTCCCCCTCATCCAGATACCTAATAGTCAAAAAAACGCATCTTGCCTTTCTCTGCAGTGTAGACCTAGTACTTGCATGCATAAAAGGAAACAAGCAGAAGGTGGCAGTGCTGCTGTATGTAGTTTTTTTTCTACTATGCAAAGTAAGAAGCTTTTTTTAATTTGTGCTAGAGAGATGAGATTAGAGGTCACTCAGCCAGCTAATGGAAGCTCAGGAATGCATCATTGTAATAAATAACTTCAATCAAATCTTAATGAAATTAGGATTCAATGCTACTTGTATTTTTTTTGTCCTGTCTCATATTGGGAAGTTGTTTCAGCTGTAAAGTTAATATTCAAAATTGAATTATTGTTTTGTGGTCACCTATAACCGACCATAATGCACTTTATTACAGGCCTGCTGGGAAACCTGGACACCAAGACCATAATGAGAGCAGTATTTTGTAACCCAGCGGGAGAGGTTGTACATGTGGGTCCACCAACTATCACCCAGCGGTGTAAAAAGAAAACACACACTTCCTGCTAACAGTGGAGACTGGGGTACTGTGGTTTTGGATCTGAAAGAGGTACATTTATTGTTTGGACAATTACTTACCTGTAGCGTATTATTCATATGTAAGTCTACAAGGACAGATGTATTATGAATTAGCCCAATTACATACCTTGTTGGGGTGATGCATGCAGTCAAATTGTATTTCACATTTAGTTTCCAAAAACTAGTGTTTTAATTTTATATTAGGGTGGCGTTCCATTTCTTCCTGTGTTTAATGCAAGTGATAATTCATGATATGAAATTCTGGAGTAAGAGCCTAAGACTGGAGGCCACTGAGTAAGTTTGATACAGGCAACCTGTCTTCAGCATGTTAGTGGTTTGGTGGGAGAGGTCATGTGCAGGAAGAGATTCTCACCAACATGCTAATGTGGAGAGGGCGTGAAAATGGAACGTAGACCAGATAAAGTAGTGAACCACATGGTACATACTGATAGGCATAAGTTGTTAGGCAAATAAAAGCAATAATTTCTTTACAGGATGTTCATCTCAGTTCACACATTTTTGAACTTCTGGAAGGAAGTTTAGTGGTATCTAGATGCCTATGATTGCTGCAGTTAGACAAAGGTATCTAAGTTATATCACAACATTTGAAATTCGTAAGGAATTGCAGAGAGGGAAGAGAATGTCAAAACTCAACAGCAAGAGGTAATGGGGATAGATGGCAATTTGAAAGAACCCCATTTGTACACTAGAATGCCACAAAGCTTATTGCAAAGTCAGTTATAACAGACTGTAACTCATTTCATTGCCTCAAAAGCTTTACAGATGAAATGAATCAGAGAAGAAATACTGTAATTTTCATTGTTCAGATATTTAAAGGTTATAACTGCATGGATGCAGGAGCCAATTTCAGGCAAAGGGGAAATTATAGCACACTTGCATGAACTGCATTGCACTTAACTGCTAGTCCTCAGGGCTCCTGTATATTCCGGGAAATGCCATGCAGGTACCTATCAAGCTGGCTCTGATTTCAGTCCATAGTAGCTGCACTGTCCATAATGTCTGAGTCATTCACTCCTGACTCATGGTGAGTCATTACAAATGGAAAACTAAGGCATCGAAATAGCCTTAGTTTGCCCATAGAAAAGCTGGAGAGTGGACCTGTATTTTAGGTTAGTAACCATCTTGGCTGTAACTGTTTTCTGAAGACCAGAATTGATATTTACAGCCTTATTTGTAATAAGACTATGCACCTTCATACCTTATTCACTAGGTACTGTAACATCACAAGGCAGTCATCAGGAAGCTTTTTGCAAAATTGAATTATGCACGTATTATGAGGGCTCAAAACAAAATTCCCTTTACATAATGAGGTAAAATTTCCTTTTCCTCTTCCATAACTCATAGCATCAGTACTTTTGGTGCACTGCACCACTGCCAGTTAACCCTTCTTCTAGCAGAATATTAAGACATACAGTTTTCACATTTGTCCTCAATTCTGGACCTCACATTCTAATCTGGAAGTCTCCCTGTTCTCATTTTATAATATGACTGATGTTGATGTCATTTCTCTCTAGACAACATTTGAACTAAACAACATTAATTGGGACATCTTGTAGGGAATCTGATATTCTTTTCGAAAGGTATAGAAAATAGACCATTCCAAAAAAAAAAGGGGGGGGGGGGGGAAGAAAAAGAAAGAAAGACTCCACAAAGTTTCTGAAGCTGTTGAATAGACAAAAAACAGTGACTGGACACTGCTCTTAGAGCTCTTCTGAAAAAGATCCAAGATTCTTCTGTCCCTTCAGGGGCGACTAAATGCTTTATTGACAGTCTGTGTCTAGAAATCATGATCTATGAAAAAAGAAGCTCAGTTTTCTTACCAGCACAAATATTTTTTTTTCTCTCTTTTTTGTTTGTTTATTTGGTCACAGCTTTCCATAAAGTTTTGTTAGGTATGTCTTTGGAATTTGGAATAATTTATGGCAATAATCCTCTTACTTTCCAGCCACAAAGTTCTGGACTGCAGCACTTTGCTTTTGTCTCCTTGCAGTCTATAGCCAAGTCAGATATTTAGGATTGAACTATGACAAGACACATTGTGCTTTTTACTTTGCTCTTTTGACCACCTGAGATATTTAAAAATCTTCAAAACAAATCCAGTTATGCCCATTCATGGTGTTTCACAACAATTAACTAAGAAAAAATTGCTACATAACTTCTTTTTCCCTCTGTTTCGGAAACAACAGACTGTCTGCTGATCTAGTCATCTGGACTTCAGAAAAGTTGAACCAGCAGACAGTTGTTTCCAGTACTTGCTCTTTTGCATTCCAAGGTGAAACTCTTCTCTGAGAAATATCTGAAACTTTGCTGATGCAAATCAAAATCTTCTCCTTCCTGTGATTTTAATCAATTTATCTATAACATTGATATTTTCAGTACAAATATAAAATGATAAAAATGTTAATTTCAGTGTGCTTCTCAGGAATAATGAAAGTGATGTAATAGTTTTAAAAATATATATGTAAGTATACTGTTTACAGTCAGAGACAGGTAAAATGTACATGTGAGAACTCATCCTCCAGAGAATATCCATAGCAAAAATAGACTCTGAGATCTGCAACAGATTGAAGCTCCTCTTCTTTCTCCTTTTCTTTCTTCACAAGAACTAGTAAGGAAAAATGACTAGCTGAATTTGCAGCTACATCACAGTTAAATGTTTCTTTGCTGTGTTTTTAAGAGCTTTCTTGTATATGAGGATCTAGAACACTCATTACCATTCCATGCAGATACAGAGGTGGCTCTTCACTCACATACATCTGATGTACTGATTCAAAGGCTGCATGACAAACTCCCATACAAAAAACACAGCAAAATCTGAATAGAGGGTGTAGGACAGTTTTTGTCTCAGGGTAGCTTTTTCTGGGTCCAGTCAACCATATGCATCTAAGCTTAGCTATCTGTACTACAGTAAGAAATAAAAAAAATAAAAAAAAAATAAAAAATCTAGAGTAGCTTAATTCCATAGTTACATAAAGATTTTATTTATTTATTTATTGTGGAGAAGATATTCTGCAAGTTTGTGCTGACAGAGGAAATGCTGTTATCTGTTATATTTACCATCATCTTTGTACCAAAAATAGTAGAACAGAAAGCCTTGAAGAACCTCTTGGTATATTTCTGGAGCAGTGAATTCAAGAAGATTAGATCCTTTCTGTAAAGATCTCCTGCGCTTAAGTGGAAACAGATTTTCCTTTTGAGAAGACTCAGTTTTAGTTTATTTTTTCCCCGCTTGACTTTTATTTGAACCATGCAGGTTTTGTCTACTTATGAAGATTCCTTGGTAATTCGAAAACGAGTGACATAACAGATTGCTAGAACTTGAAAGCTCACTGATGACGAAGGGAAAGAGAATTTGGTCTTCTAAAGCTTGCAGCATGCATGCTGACTAACAGTATGCTAAGAAGATGTGTACTAATAATGTGATTTTCATGATACTGGGCATGACAGTGTAGTTACATTAGATAGTGAATTAACATGCAGAGTTACAAGCTGAAAAACTATGCCCCTCGGTTTAACAGTGATAAATAGGTAAACAGACAAACCAGATAAACAACCTTGTTAAGGCCTTTCCATTCTCTTTAATCAAATCAGAAAATTTTCCTGAAGAATTGTACACCTCAGGCAATACATCATTATTTGGGGAACAATAAAGCATTCTTCACAGATGGATTCATATTCATGAGCTCCTAGTTACACCTAGTAGGTTTTGCTGGCATTATGAAAAACAAGAGGTGGTTAGGGATGTCATCTACCTTCAACGGGAATTTAGGGAAGACAGTGTACTGTCAGGAGGGAGTGTGAAAAAAATGTTTAGCATGTAAGACCAGTGGGTATAAGGAACAGGCCTATCCTTGAAAAAGGGTCACCTTTGCAGTGCCTTTAAGAGACAGATTTGGAAGAATATTTAGGTCCAGTGGAATATTTTTCATCAGACAATTTGTAAATGTCAGTCAGAGGTAGGCAAAACTCATAACTCCATTTTGCAATTGGGGAACAGTTAAGCTATTGAATAAAATAAAAGCAACCCCCCGGACCCTATTCATGAGTATGTATGACCAAGGTTGCTTCATTTGCATTCAGAAGATGAACACTTCATGGTATTAGCTTTCATATTATTTTTTTCTTACTTTAATTGTTAGGAAAAAAAAAAAAAAGAAAAAAGAAAGAGGAAGTTGACATTTAACTAGTCATTACATAATTTCAGTGTTAATGTTCAGCAGCTGGGGAACATTAATACCTCCCAATGTTACTAATTTCAGCAGCGAATAGAAAGAATGTACATATTAAGCACCAAGTATCCAAAAGTTCTGGAAACTTTTTTTCATCGAAAGTTTAGATCCAGTGTTACATGCAAACATCTGGGGACTAAGAAAGGCATCAGTTGTAGCCATGTACTTCATGTGATACACTTGCAGATACTGTCTTCAGAAAGGTAGCAAGAATTTCAGGAAATGCAATTGAGCGTTTTTTTGTTTTTGTTTTTGTTTTTTTTTCTTCTTCTTCTCCATCCTGGAGAAATGTCAGCTCCCTCTGAAAGAAGCAGCACCTGCCTGAAGCTGCCCCTGAGCAAGTCCCAGCTCGGTTGGGAGCCCCAGGGCCGGGTCACTGGTTTATGCTGACCTGCGGCACTGCGATCTCGCTCCTCCTAAAGCAGAGGCAGGAGGCACCGCTTTCTGCTCCCACTCACCGACTACACTCCTCATAGTGAATGAGGAGAGCCTAAATTATTCACACTGCCATTTCAGCTGCCTGACAGCGGGGGAAAACAATTCCCCCCCCCCCCCCCCCCCAATGGGAGCAGTGTGTTTATTCGCTTCACTCGAGGTGCTGTGAGCGAACCCCTGCCCCTTCCCGTCCCCACCGCCCAGCTCCGTCCCCCAGCCGCTTTCCTGCCAGCCGGGCGCCCTGCCTCGGCACCGCGGCCTGCGGACGCCTCCCGGCAGCCGGTACGTGTCGGCGCGCACGTACCCGGGACCGAGCACCCGGCCGCAGCCTCCCGAAGCAGAGAGCCGCGCTGCGGAGCGCAGCCCTTCTCATGGAGCTCCAAGCCCCCGGCCGTGGGCTCCCAGCAGCGGGCCGCAGCTGGCCGTTGGGGCCCGGAGCCGGCAGGGCAGCGAGGAGGCGGCTCCCGCCCCGCAGCCCGGGCTGGGCCCCGCCGTCCCCTCAGCACCGCAGCGGGGCCCGAGGCCGCGCGGGGGCGGCTGCGACGGGGCTCCGCGCCGCTCAACCAACCCCGGCCCCGCCGCCGCCGCCGCCTCCGGCTTGCCCGCCTCCCTCCCCGTGATCGACCCCGCCGGCAGCCAATCCCCGCGCGGGAATCTCCGCCGCCGCCCAATCGGCGCTGCGAGAGGCTGGAAGCGGGCGGGCTCTGGCGGACAGCGGGCTCGGTGGCACGGCGGCCGAGGAAGAGCGGCGGCGGCGGTGACGCGGGCGGGCTGCGAGCGGCGGCGCCGCGGGGATGGCGGTGGCGAGGGGGTTAACGTGGGGGGGGGGCCGCGGCCGCTCCGTAGCCCCCTGAGAGCCCCCCGCTCGGCGCCGAGCCCTCAGCCCTCCCCGCGGGCGGGCGGGCCGGCTCCGTCCCGGCCCCGCAGTCGCCATAGAGACCGCGCCGCACGCCATGGGGCGGAGGCTGGCCCGGGGGCCGCTGTAGCGCTGCCGTCCCCCCACCCCCGGCGCCTCGCAGCCCTTCCCGGGGGCCGCCGGGCTCCCCAGGGACCCGCCACCGCCTGCCTCGGCGCCGTTCCAGGTGAGGAACGCGGCGGCTGCGGGCGGGTTGCGGCGCTGCCCCCTCCCCCCTTCCCCCCCCCCCCAGTCTCCCCTCAGCGACGAGCCCCGGCACGCGCCTAACGGCCGCGTGTGGGCAGGGCCGGCCGTCTGTCTGTCCGTCCGTCCCCCCGAGCGTCTGTCAGGCCGCTGGCAGCATCGCTAGGCGAGGCCGGCTGCGCCCGGCTAGGCCGCAGGGGTCCTCGGCCCGGGGGAAAGCGCTGGGCTTCGCTTCCAGGCCGTGTGCCCGCAGCCCGGGGGCGCCCAGCTCCCCCCACGGGGCCACGCCGCGTCCCGGAGGGCTGCGGGGAGCGCCGGGGCTGCCCCCGCGTCCTTGCGCTCCTGCAGGAGGAACGGCGGCGAGAGGACAAAGGTTGGTGAGAGGTCTGCAAGCCCCCGGGGAGCCGCGGCGGGGCTGGTGCGGGCGGGGGGAGCTGCGGGTATCGGGAACACAGCGATGTGCTGCCCCGCTGGGGGCACAGCAAACCCCCGGCCCTCCGCATCCCAGCAGGGTTCGTGATTCCCGTCACAGGGGCCGTAGAAACCGGGTTATGAAATAGCTCGTGGTAGCTTTCTTCGGCTGTGCGTGCAGAACCAGTTGAATCTGAGATGAATTATTCACAACTAGTAAGGTGTATCGATGGGAAGGCTGAGCTCCCGAAAATAAGGCGTACTCGTGTTTGTCATGAGTGAAATCACGTTAGCCTTAAAGTGACCGATGGGTTTCCACATTGTGGTTCTCGAAAAAACAGCTAGAATTTTTATTTATTCTGCATAGTTAATGTCCTGCCTCTCTTCAACACATGCTATACTTGTATAGATTGTTAGCTGCCTTTTAGCTGCTGTTTCTGAGAAAACCAAAAGTAGGAGTTTACTTTGCTTCTCATTTCATTCTGGATTTTTTGAGAGTGGCTCTTAACGTATGAACTCTTGGAACAAGTGTGCCTAACACTGTCATTCTGTGCTAATTTGCACAGAATGCTCACTCACTGATGATTCTTTTGTCTTACAATGTGAATTACACATTTAAAAAAAAAAAGTATTAAAACTTTCTTAACTTTATAAACAAGAGGTATGTTTATATCTTTTTACAAGCCAAGCAAATACAAATATAAGTAAGTCTGACTACAGCATGCATATATTCATTGGTGAAAAGTTACTTTGAAAACAATGCATCAAGGCATTACAGTTTTTAAAAAAGCAAAGATGGAATCAATTATGTCTGACAAATACTTTGTTCTCTGGTATATTTATGAAGTATCACTGTGCTCTTGAAATCCAGCATCTTTTCACACTTGTCATTTTGGAAATGTTAGGGGCTAGAATGAGAAGAGCAAATTGAGAGGATGAGGCATCAAGATGTTTGTTAGGTTTAGTATAGTTGTATTATTTCTGCATGTTGCAGTTTGTCTTGTCTCTTAACATCAGAAATTCCAGTAAGGTTTTTCCAGTGTGAGTGATTAAATCAAGAAAGGTTTTTGAGTGTGAAAAAGAGAGATGTGAGTAAAGCTTTCACTGTTTGAAACTGATTTCTAAATTACCAGCTTCTACCAGTTCTTTATATATGTGTATATACGGTTAAACACTTGCTTAGCATGTGAATTTGTTCTCTATGGTATATTGATACGCTACCGTGTTTATCTAGTGGGAATGAAGTGACAGTCAACAACAGGAGACGTATAGTTAACTGTATTTTTCTGTGTTTTGTGCTGTGTCTTTCTCCTGCTGTGTTAAACCAACACACAAAGCCTTTGTGTTTGGCTAGAGGGGAGGAGAGCAGCTGCCTCTTCAATGTAAGATACCAGGATCCTCAGTGGTCTCACAGGGATGCGTCTGACATGGACCAGCCGCTGTCCTTCCTCCCCCTGCCTAACTCTTAAAGCACTCTCTTCCCGTGGAAGAGAAACCTGAGCTTTGTTTGATTGATCTCATGGATCAATGTATTGTGCCGTGCATCTAGAAGGTCCATCTGACAGGCTAATTGTTCAAGTAGGGATGTGCAAGAATTAAAATGAGCCAAACTGACTACATGCAAGCTGTACCCTAAGGAATCCAAGAGCTAAACATCAGGGTTTGTTTAAAAAATACTTAACATCAACTTGATTTCTTGTCGGTGATGAAAGAAACTTTCAAATGCTTATTCTTTTACTTGTTTTCCTTTAATAGGCTCATGTTTAGGTGACTTAAATGAGAATTAATATATTTACCTTGAAGAAGAGGAAATTATTTCAGGCAGTAGAAAGAGAACAAATAAATGGGGCATTTTAATTTTCTGCTTTTCATACACTAGCAGAGCACTTTAATGCTTGTCCTGTATTCTATGTCAGATAATGCTGGAATAAAAGTTAACTTCCCTGCCTTTGTTGGGAAA
Source organism: Oxyura jamaicensis (assembly GCF_011077185.1). Taxonomy (NCBI): domain Eukaryota; kingdom Metazoa; phylum Chordata; class Aves; order Anseriformes; family Anatidae; genus Oxyura; species Oxyura jamaicensis. The sequence goes on from NC_048897.1 coordinate 20,748,911, forward strand.
CACCAAATACTGTAATATACTGTGGCTGGTAGTAACCATATCTTGTACGATCCTTCAAAACTACTTTTTTTGAAAATATCATCCAGTTTTTTATTTAACATTTACAACTTTATTATATTTATTAAAATTTTAGGATTATAGTGAATTGTAGTCTTTTTTTTTTTTTTTTTTTTTTTTTCCTTCAGTGCTCACTGCTAAGTGTACTCTGGTGGGAATCAGGTACTTCTTTTAAGCTGATTATGGAATCGAGATGCCTTTCTTGACAGTTCCAATTTATAGTCTGTTTTTGTTGTTGGTGGTGGATTTCTTCTCTCTATTAGCTTATACATCACTGATTTTGAAACCTAAGAAGTGGAAAATTCAAACAATAAAATTTGAGCTTGTGACCCTTCAACTCTTGACCTAGTTGAGTATCTTTTCTCCACTTTTGAGAAGTCCTGTAAGTTATAACTTGCAATAACTTACTCTTCAAACCTGTTTTTCAATTAATGGAGAAAAGTCTTTGAAAACCTTATGGAGTTTTAAGGAGAAGGGAAGGATTGAATTTGAGAGGAAGGTGTACAAGGAGGGTGGAGTGGGAGATTGAATGTGTCCTTAGCATTTCTAACAAAACCATATGTTGTTGAGACTTCAAAAATGTGTTCATCTTTATGTTCAGGCATGTCTTTCTGTGCTTCTTGTACTGCGTGATTGATTCCATGGTTCTGTGATGGAAAACATCGCTCAAATGCTATTTCATACTGTTGCTTTTTCTCTGAAGAGATCAGTCAATTATCGAGAATTAGGTTATTTGCACTGATGAGGAATTCCATCCGGTAATTCTTCCTTTCAGAGAAACGTGTGTACGTGCATTTCTTGCTTAGCCTTGAGGCTGGTTACAGAGGAAGCTTTGGAGGTGCTGAAGAGGTGAAGGCTGGCTGCTTCCTCATGGGTGAAGTGCCCCAGCTCACTGATGGTCTCGGTGACAGCAGTCAGATTTTCTAATACAAAGCTGTCTCATTTATAAAGAAAGGGTAAAATATGCTGAACTCCCTTTGAGAGCTTGTAAAAGATGTGAAATCCTTTTAATATGAGGCCACTTTCTTATTTCTGGACATTGTGAAGGGATTCATTAATTGGTGCAGAGAGAAGTTACTCTCTGGAGCTGAAATGGGGCGAAACCAGTAGTCAAGGTGGATGTCCTGATCTGCGTGAACAGAGATAATGTTAAAACGTTTTTGAAGCCCTTCTCTTGCAACTGGCATCATGCCATCACTGTGGCCTGTATTAATGGGCTTGTTTCAGTGGACTGGTCTACAGTTGGAATTGGTTTTGCCTCATGGATTTTGCCTGTTCCAAGTGCTTGGGAACTGTCTCCAGTCAGCAGCCACTTACTGATTGTGAACGAGGGCTTTCTTTCAGCTCTCTGTTGCTTCTCAAATATTTTTCAGATAAGGTTTGTTGCTTTTGTCCTGGTCTCTCAGTATATTATTTTTTTTTGCAACATTTCTAGCAACAGTTACTTGATACAGTGTGTTCTTCAGAAATAGGAATTGGATTGCTTTCTTTAGTGTACAGCAGGATGTGTTTTGTTGCAGCTGTTAAGTTTACTGCTACAGTAATGTTTCAAATACCGCTCTTGGCTAGCAGTGCTGCTTCTGAGCAAATTAAGCACGTCTGTTTAGCTTCACTGTTGATTATTTAAAAAAAAAAGGGGGGGGGGGGGGGAATCTATAAATAGAGCTTGTTTCTTTTCAGCATCAAACTGGTGACTTTTTAGAACATTGGCGTTGTTATTTTTGTTTTAAACATAATATGTCCAGTTATCTACTATCTTGAAATAGTTCATTTTCCTGTCTTTCCGTTTGTCAGCATTCTGTATTTAAATAGATCCAGAATGTGTGTTATCAAGTGATTGAAGCTGTATTAAAAGAGGAATGCCTGTGCTGCTTACTGAGTTTCATTGAGTGCTCAGCATTCATATGTGACACTTTGACTTTCTGTTTCTGGTGGTCTAGAAAATCAAGGTATAATTCCCAAAGAAGAGTCGGCCTAGGACAAACTGATGTGTGGTACTCTGGGAGCTGAAGGAGTAGAATTGATATTGGATCAGGATTCTTTTTCTGTATAAATTTGATCTGCTGTGATGTAAGGCTCTAGGGATTGTTGTGATGATCATGATGATTTGGGTAAAGTGATACTTCTATAGTTTTGAGTAAGACAGTATTTCCATTGGGAAAGCTGTTGAACAGTCCATCTGGACAGAGAAAAGTAAAGAAAGAATCCAAGATGGATGGGTGTGAAGAAAGTATTTATTGGTCTTGTGGGAGGTATGTGCTATCTAACCCAGTCATCTTTTGTCTTGACTAGGCAAGAACTTAGAAATTGATGCTGAAATTGAGGAGCAAATTTAAGCTTCCCACAGTAAAGCAGATATATACAGGAAAGGAGCTCCATCATTGGCTGGTGTTAGTCATTTATCTATAGCCATGCATACACATAAACTTAGTTTTTGTGTGTAAGCTACTGCGGATGAAATTGCACATTATTGCTGGACCAATCTAACAGCTGGCTGCTGTTTAAAAGTGGAAGATGATGTCCACTGCTTTGCCTTTTCTAGTGCCTGTTGATCTCTGAGCTGTGTTGATTTAACTTAGAGACCTGACAGTGCTTGATTTCAAGAAGGGGGTTGTTTATATTACTATTTTGCTGAGATAGGCTTATAATTCCTACTGGGTCATGATGTTACCTGCAACCTCACTCTGAATGTCTAGCTTAGAGAAGTAGTCACAAGCAGATTCTCTCTGTTACAATAGCTTGGGTACTTGGTTGGTGCATCTTTCTGCCTTTTGTCAACTCAGGAAAAAGGCAAGAGAAGGAGGAATGTTTTACCTAAAAGACTGCATTCAAGTCATGCTCTACTCTCTTCCCTGTTGATTAGGAGAAGGAAATTTGGGCTGGATGCCATGTTCCGTCTGGACACTTGCCCTTATTGTTCATATTGTTCTTATGTATTTCATTAGTTTTGAGCCTGGGATGCCTTGGCCATTTGGCTGTGCTTCTGTAAGCACACTGTGCTCCAACCACTGGACTCACCTTTGAGTCAATTTTCTCTTGACCTCCCTCTGCAGGACAGTTCCATCAGGGAGCAGCTGTACATTGGCTGGCTGGTTGAGGTGGTAGGTAATACACCAATTCTATTGCGAGGAACTGCATCGGCGTGTTGTAACATTCCTGAAACATTTGTTTTTCCTAAAGTGAAGGTTTGGACAGAAATGATTTATGGTCTGCATCAGGACCAGGGCCTGCCACACAAATAGCCCTGCAGTAGATACTGTTCATATTTGATGCTGACAAATTGTAATGTGCTCTCATGTTCCTTGCTCTGAAAGAGGTAAGAGCTGAGATCAGAGGAAGCTATATTGTTCTTGGCCTTAAGAGTAGTAATAACTATATTCTTATTTATTACCTGTATTGTAACTTTTCTAGTTTCTAGTATCTAGTATTTCTATCTATTTTCTAGTATTTCTAGTATCTAGTTTCTAGTAATAAAAAGATGTACACAGATTTCATCGCTGTTATTGTATGTTTCTTGTTCCTTGGTAGAAATCTCATATCCCTCCTTGCTACGTGATTTCATCTCCACCATGTTCTCTTCCAGAGTAGAAACTGATTTTTGTTTAAGTAGTAATTTCACAATGAAGAAATAAATATCCCACCACAGTTTAGAGTAAATTTAATGCCTATTAGTTTAAAATATAATAACAATAAAAAAGCTTCTAGCTTGTATGGATATAATGGTATTTCTTACAAGTAAATTCAAGAACCTATAGAATGCTTTTAGCATTTTAGTGTTATTACAATTTTGCTGTTATGTTGTCAAGCGTTACCATTTTCATATCTACAAAATTAAACACACTCAATCAATCTGAAATAAAACTTCTAATTTTAGAGATTTTAGTTGTATAGATCAAGTGTTTAGGCTTTCAAAATATACAAATATGGCAGAAAATGTCAGCAATACAACCGGAATTATTTTTCAAGTCCGAGCTTTAATTGTGAGAGATTTGGTATCAAATGTCTTTTTTTACATACAGACAATATTTCTGAAAACATGCAGTACTAGCATGTAATATTTTTCATTATTTAGTTGGGGATGAAATGAAAAATTGTACTTTTTTTTTTTTTTGAAATTGCTGTTGTGTTTGTAGCGCTAGTTTTGCATTTGTTTGTCAGCTAGCTTAGCTGAAATCTGAGCTTGTACTGTAGCTTTTCTGATGTGTAAGAAATTGATACAACTTCTGAGTCTCTTGATCCACATGCGTATAATACCTAAACATATTTTTATGCCGTATTCTGGGATGCATTTTTTTTTTAACTTGATCCCTGGACTTGTTAAAATACACTTTTTTGGACTTATGGCAGTCTTAGTATGGTAAATGTACATAGGATAATACATTTCCATAATGAAATATATTTCTGTAGTTAATTTTCAAAGATTAAAGACTAATTGCATATCTCAGTCTGGCTGCTTTAAGACCAAGTGAACTGTTGTAGTTATTGAGGCTAACTTCATGCACAGAACCAACTTCTCTGTGACTTCTCTGAATCATGTTTGTTATCAGTAATTGAATACGAGCATATAATTTAGAAATTCATTCAGTTATGTCTTTTCATTTTTAAGAATTTCAGAAATTCATTGAAATCATTCATGGAGTGTTCTAGTAGTAGAGTTGACTAAAGTTAAAGACCTCGGAGTTTTTTTTAATCTTTGTATCAAACTGTTGACTATTACGATTTTGTATGTTAGAATGCTGACTTCTTTTAATTACTTAAGCTGAAGAAATTTATATTTGATAACCTAAAGGAATTGTGCTTCATGTTTTTGAAACTCAACGCATATTCTCCAATATTTTATTTTTTTTTTCTGCATAGTTTCTTGATATGTAAACACCAGAACTGGAAAGAATACTCCAGCAGCAATCCTAACAGGAGCAGAGAGGTTTTATGATTTCCCTTAATATTTATTTGCCTACTTATCCACAGTTGTCATAGCCTTAACACTGCAGTAGATGTGTTTTATTAAGAGTGACTGATGATCTGTATATCATGTTAGATGGTGTTTCCATGTACAGCAGGGAGTAAAGAATGTGGTGCCCTCTCTTATCGGAGTCGGACCCTGTGTCATTTGACTGCAGGACTTCGAACAACTGATATACTTTGTTCTGTACTACTTCCTAATCTAAGGGTCAACTATACACCTTGTAAACTGTTTTTCTTAAGCTGTTAATTAAAAAACATGAATAAAGTGAAGAACTGATCCCTGTGGGAAATATTAGAGATGTATTAGTTCTGAGGTTCTGAGACCTATTATTTAATGTGTGATCTATCGATATTTTTTTTTTCTGTCAGTTTAGTTTCAAAAAACCAGGCTGCTGTGTGCTGCTTAGATGTCTTAGAGCAGAATATGAGCCACAGCCTTGTCACCTTTACAGGCCGCGGATGCGGGGCCGGGGCCTGGGCCGGGCTGCTGCCCGCCGTGCTGTGTGGAGCTGGCCAAGGTGCTGAGCCGCCGCCGCCAGCCTCTTGCCCGGCACCAGGAGGAGGCTCCTGTTCCTCTTCCTGTTCCCGCTCCCTTCGTGCCTGTGCTGGAAGCAAACCCTCCTGCCGAAGATATTTTCCCAGAGCCAGCGCCTCTGGCTTTCTCACAGCCCCTCTTGTGTCACGTTCAGTGCCAGAAGTGTTCTCCTTGTGGCCCAAATTATGCCAAATGTATCTATTACCAACCTTGAGCAAAAGATAAAAACCTTTCCAACGTGATTCTGTTAGTGCCACTGTAATGTGAAACTTGAGCAGTCACAGCACGTCAGAATGAACTTTCAGATGGTGTATAAAGGGCAAAAACATTAATCTGCCTGGAACTTAGCACTTGTCACAGAACAGCTGTCTTGTGACCTCTCAGCCCTGGTCCTCAAGAGCATCCTACAAAACAGACTCCAAAGATGAGCCTGGAAAATAACACTAATGTCTATAAGCAGCTTTCAGGTTATTACAGGTGTTTGCTTTATATTCGTGTCCATTTCCCGCAGTGTTCTCTCTTCTTCCCCACATCATTCTTTTCTTTCTTGATGCACTTCAAACATGATTAGTGATGGCGCCATTTTCAATAAATACTAAGTACATGAAATACTTCCCCCCATTTTAGTAATTTACAGATATTCCCCGCCCCCACCCCCAACAGTTATCCATTTAGTAACCATTAGGGCACATTCATTTGCATCAATATGTAGTTACAGTGCCAAATTTGCTGCCATTTTAGGTAGGCAGGTATGTTTAAAAATATGAATACTCATTGATACAGTTACGAAGCACTGCATTTCCATACAAGTTGTTTGCATGTAATGTAGTACACACAAGATAGATGTAATATATATAATATAAAATGATGTATATATATGGATGTAATTCATATATATTCAGTATTCTACATTACAGAGTATGTTAGCGTAACAGTATTGTAAAGAATATTACATTTCTGATTCCCTGCATTAATTTTTGCACCAATGCAGTTATATATCAGAGGCTTGATGTAGAGCAGAAACTGCTAAGCTTGCTAGGGTTATTTATCAGCAGTTATGAGAAAGTAGCTACATGAACTGGGATAGAAGCAAGACAGGAGTGCCACTAAACTAGATTTTTTGAACATCTGGCATCTTCTTCCTTCTCCCCTCTTCCCATCTGATTTATTTTCCTCAGGTCTTTCCTGGTGAGAGGTTTGGATGCCTTTATGAGGATGCTATGGCTCCATGGTTCTTAGGCAAGAGCCTCACTGTCTTGGGGTGACTGCAGTGCCATGCAGCGTGACTAAGCAAACTAACTGAACTGAAGGAAATAAAAAATGCTTTTTACACTTCAGTACTGCATCCCTCAACACTAAAATAAAACTTCTGAGAACGTATCTGAGACTTGAATCTCTTCTTGTGTTTTTCCCATCACTAGCTGTCTCAGCTCAACAAACTTTCCCAGGGCAAGTTGTCCTTCAGTCAGACCTGGCAGCTGAAAATGACTGACAAATGGATTAAAGAAATATACTTCTGCCTTGTTTCCCACCTACCCCTCTGCATGTTAGTCTAGTTAGGTTTTTAATATTTAATAATGCAGTAAAAGCCTAGTCCTCTTAGGGGAAGAAATTCTATGTCAGCAAAACATCTGACTACTTCTCTAGAAAAGGATGTAGAAATCTCTCCATCATTCTGATTTGTAGGCAGGTGGTGCTCAACCAAAAGTAGGTGTATATGTCCTGAGTGTAATTAGGGGAAAAAGAGCTTAAGCTAGTGGTCAGAACTGAATTAAAAAAAAAGTCTTATGATAGCGCATTTATTCAGGGTTTGCCTCTCTACTATGTTTCCTATGAAAAAGGTAGCAAAGTTAAGATTAAAATGTAGCTAAAATTCAGTTGCCATATGACATTATATTAAGGAATATCCAACTGTGAAACTATTAGAAAAGTGAATCGTATCAAATGAATTACAGGAAATCTTGTTCCCCTTTTCATCGGTTTCATATTGTAAGGGCATTATATGTCTTCCCAATTGTTTTATGGCAGTTGTTTGTGGCTCTTCATGAGTTTTTTTTTTTTTTTTTTTTTTTTCCCGAAACACATGGTTGGAAGTTTCTTGAAGCAACCTAAAGTAAACACTGAAGTCAGAGTTGGGGACTTTTTATACCCTTGCTTCTCTTGATGTTCTGGTCTTCAGCAGCCTAATTTTTTTTAGTCCTGTCACCTGTGTAAAAATCACTGTCATTTATCCCAGTTGCTACCTGAGGTAACAACTCATTATGGAATAAAAGTTTTTATTTGAACTCAGAACATAGCATTGCTGTACCTGCCCTTCAGTGAGTTCAGATATATTCCATGATTTTTCATAGCTAAAAATCTGACCCAGGATACCTGCACCAGCTGCATTAAGAGAAAGACAAATTTAAGTTAGGAGATGTTTCTTAATGTGTTAGTTCTGTGCATCCGACCTATAGAATTATTTGAATGTAATGATTAGAGCATTTCCTAGTTCTATCTGAAACCAGACACTGGAAGGAAAAAACATCCCTTGTCTATTCAAAATTTTTGATCAATCAGCTATGGTCTGCCTTTATCATACTGAACTTAGTGTGTAACAGAGTTACACGATAACATGGTAAGCAAAGATGATTGTTGTCTTAGGGTTGGCATAGATTCACTTGGCCTGAATTCTTTGGTATCTGTGGGATAAAATAATGGGAAAATTGTAAGTAATGAATGAACTCATGGCTAAGACACATTTGCTGTTTTCAGTAGACTGTTGTGTGGAAGCCATCCACGATCCTCACATTTGTGGAGCAGTCCATGCTCACCACTGTTGAATCACACCATACTTTAAAACTCTACTGGCTCAGTTCCATGCACGTGTAATTTTCTCTGCTGCCTGAGGAGCGTTTAGTCCTATTGAGGAGAATCATTGGCTGTGTGAGAAGTAGGCAAGGCATTATAAAAATAAACATTAAAGGCTGGTTGTGATGTGATTGTGGTTTAAAAGATGATGATGCCTATATGTTTTTGGCATGCTTTTGGTTTAAAATTAAATCGAATTGCAGATTCCACAAGTTTTTGTTGGTGTTAAGATGGTTCTAAATAATCAAATTAATATTTTGGCATAATCTCTGTTTAGGATAATTTTTTATTAGAGTGGAGGAGAAATGAATGCACTGTGTAAAGCAAGGCTTTTAGCTAGAATAGAGAGGAAAAAATAAATTGTTGACAGTGGCAATCTTCAGCTAATCTAACACCAGCTATGCTTTACGTGTATACATAGATACTTTGAACTATCACTGCCACCTGGAAAGCAATTCTATTCAAATGGAAATGGGGAAGATGAGAAGCAGAAAAGTGAGGTTAGACTAGAGGAGTGTAATTCTATGGACCTATAGTAGTATCTGTATGTTTTGTGAAGCAAATCTCCAGTTTTAGGAATGTTTTAGCAAATTATTTGTCTGCTGCCAAAATTTGCAATCAGAACCTCTCAGTCGTGGTGTAATTTTCAACTACCTACATAGCAAAAAATAGTGCTTCCTAAACTGGTCTTGTTTTTTTTTATTAATCTAAAGAGCTGTTGTAATTCAAGTAGCTGTAGTCAGCTGTGTTATCATTTGAGTAAGATTATATGATGTTAAGTGGTTTTGATAGCACTGTACATTTTAACATTTGAGAGTCTTTTATTGTAATAGTGTGTTCTGTGAATAGCTTAACTTTATAGCAGTAGGTATAATTTAAAACCTTACTACAAAGGATTTTAGCAAAAGCAGTATTATAAGAGAATATTTGATACTTATTTAAGAATATAAATATAGTCACAAACACATCATGTAAGGAGGTGAATGAATGAATGTAACCAAAAACGAGATGCATGTAATAACCTGTGAATGGTTTGATGACTGGTATATTTGAAATTGCTTCAAACCCCACACTGCTCTTTGACTGCGACAAACCATGCTTTCTTTAATCTCTCTTTTTTTTTTTTTTTTAATATAAGTTAACATTTAGTAAAAGATAAATAGAAACTCATTTTTAAGAATTATTATTCTGTATTTTCTAAATATATATATCGTAGTAGATTTTGATACTTCATCTGGGGAGTACATTTTTAATTTTAGGGTTTGACAGAATCGCAAACTTGCTCTGTGTAGGGGTACCAAATTTAAAAGGGAATATTCCACTTCAATTATAATTAAAAAAACATGAACAAATATGTAGAATTGTTGAAAGTTACAGGGCTGTAGTATAGGTGAAAGTTATTAAATCAACATAATTTCATTGCTGTCTGCAGCATGTCTTGATGCACCTTGATTAGAGGTAGAATTTATGCTTATAATATCAGTGATTAGTATTAGTTTTTAATGTGCATTTGAAAATCTGAATTTGAATGAGAAGCCTGGTAATGGAGGGAATGGGAAATGTGTCAGTTGATGGGAAGAGTACTATAAATAGATATGTTGAGACTATTATAAACTAAACCCAGCCCAAAAAGGGAGAGACAAAACTTGAAAAATAGATGCTGAAATGATGGAACAAATTGTACTTGAAAATCTTGAATGTTTCTTGCATACAAGATTTTTTTTCCCATTTTTTTCCCCAAAATAACTGCCTTACAGGAATGCCAGAAAAAAAAAAAAAAAGTTTACCTGAGTTGAAATTTCTGTCATTGTTCCCACAATGGGTAGTTAGTCAACAGGTTTAGAGTCAGAGATTCTTTTAAGCAATTGACAAAAGATTATGGACAAGAATTTAATTCAAATCACAACTTGCCAATTCTGATCATATGAATTTATGGTGTTACAAGGAGCAGAATTTCTCTTTCCTCACTCCATCTTTCCAGATGTGTAGATGGCCATTCTGGAACAGACTAATGGTCTGTATTCAACAGTGGTCTTAAGTGGATGCCTAAGAGAAAAATATGAGAACAGAGAGTGCATGCATGCTCCTTTTACAAGCTCAATTTTCTATTCAGGGACTTCTGAGCTGGATATGGTTAATAAATATTTTCAGAACCCGTGAAAGTTTTCTTTTCCATGTAGTTGTCTGATGTCCCTTTGAACCATTGTAAACCTTTATCATACACAGCATCTGTTGGAAAGAAGTTGCCACATTAGCTACTACTTCATGAAGAACTCCTTGCTTGTGTTTGTTCTAATCCTGGCTTCTGCTTACCTCTTCTGTTTTTTGTTGTTGTTGTTGTTGTTGTTTGTTTGTTTGTTTTTAAATTTCCTTTATTGAATAAGATCACAGATAGATGGTTCCTAGCCAATGTCTCCATGCCCCTAATGATTTTGTAGACCTCTGTTGCATACCCCTCTATTTCCTATCATCTCATTTGAAAAAAATGTCCATTACTTAAAATGTTCATTACTTCATGTGGAAATTATCCTGTACCATCTCTGATTACCTTGTTCCATTTTCTGAACTTTCTTATTTTAAATTTTTAGATAGGAAGGTCTTGAATTGCGTACTGTACTCAAAGTATCAGTGAACTATGGATGTATAAAACACAACAATGATCTTCATGTTGTCTGTTTTGTCTGAATTGCTGACGTTTCATTGTTTTTTGACTGATATTTAGCATTATGTTGCATTCTCTTGTAACTGTGTATCATAATAACTAAGATCTATTTTTGATTTAAAATAATCCCTAATATATGTTAATGAGAAGTTAGGAATTCTTCCTAGTGACCTCTTTCCATCCAACTCCTTAGTCCTGCTTCCTGCCTTTTAACCAATTATTTTGTGTGTGTGAGGGCTTGTCCTTTCTAGACGTGTCTGTTTAGTTTCTTTAAAAAGATTTTGTCAAGTACTTTTCAGGAAGCCAAACAGACATTATTTAGATCCTTCTTGCACATGTGACTGTTACTGGAAGCTGTGCACTGGACACAGCACAATGAACATAGGCTGGTGGTCTGCCAGCTGGGCAGAGCTTGTGTGTCACTTGAACGCCATCAGTGGGGATGGCCATTTGCTATTCATGTCACCCCGCTGATCATCTCACCAACATGCCTCTGCAGATTTTTGTATTTCCAAAAAAGTTATTCCCATTTATAGAGGTTACCATGAACTTTATTTGATTGGATTAAATATTCAGAAGTTAATAGCTATTCGTTGTATCTATTCCCTTTCTTGCCTAGACTTTAGCAGCAGCTTTTTTTCCTCTGTAAATTGCTACGTATCTACTGCCCTGCTGGCAGTAAGCTTTACCCTCTTGGGTAAGCTTTGGAAAAAGTTCTTCCAACCAGTGTGGTATTTGCCTTCCTGCCTTCTGTAGCTGTGCTTTGTTTGCTTGTGTTTGGTGTTTTTTTTCCTTACTGAGAAAGTTGATTTATAAAATAATAGAAACTGATTGTACAAGTGGAAAGGGCAATTCTTTGGATCATCCTAAAAGTTCATTTTATGTTATTCCTTAGCATATAAAGTTTGTGATAGTGATGGTAATGTATTAATATTCTAAGTGTATTCTAAGAAGATAACTGACTATTCCAACATTTCAAAATGCTGTAAGTAAGAATTGTTATTTTGCGGATAAATCCAAACTATAAATGGGTCAATATTATATTACTATTTAAAATCACTGTTTGATTTCAAGCTGTCTTTGTATAAGTGTTCAAAATGACATGCGATATCACTTCACTCTTCTTCAATTTTAAAAGGACTTTAAAAACAATTATTGTAATGCTGTATAATTTAGGTAATTGCAGAACTACCTTTCTATTTGTGTGTTTAAAATTTGTTTTACATCATGTAAGCAATCAGAGAAATAGTTTCTTTGAAGAAGGCTTTTATGACAGGTAAAATAAATTCTTGTCATAGAAAAAAATACTATTCTAGTTCCATTTAGGTTTGTTGAAACTATCACAGTTATAGTGGATCAAAGACACAGAAATATGTATTTTTTAGCAAATGACTTATTTATTTTTTAATGGATTTGGGGGTAATTAATAAGGTTTCACATGTCCTTTTTTTTTAATTTGGAACTCACTCTTGAGTTGTGAGGAAATTGAGAATAATATAATTGTAATGAAATTAACTTCTCCAAAGGTTTATGTTTCAATTTCTTCAGTTTTAAAGGCCCTGCACCTGAGTTTGTAGTTCAAAAACTGGTCTGAGTTGAAAGCACCACAAAAATAGTCCAGCCCTTCCCTCTCCCCCACAGCTAACTTCCACTCTTTCCCATGTTCTCACATAAGTCTTTGTGCAATTGTGTGACAAATGAAATTAGGAAATTAACTCACTCAACTGAAAAATGCCATGGCAAAACCACCATGGTTTGAATAGAGTTTTTGTTTTATGATACATTCTAGTTCTCCCTGACCAAAAATTTCCGATTTTATGTAGGTACTAAATTACATCCTACATTTCTCATAGGAGCAATAGCCCTATAGTCTTTCCTTGTCGCACACTTTCCTCAATGCTTCCTTTTCATTATTGGAAGATCTCAAGTACCTTTCCTCTCAGTTGGTCTAATCCGGCAACATAGTAAAGTTTATTTCAGTGCAATTGCTTTCATGTTAAACTTAATTTTGAATTTGCTGCAGTTATTTGGGCTTGAAAAGGGGTTTGTGTGCCTAAAACTTGCATGTTTTTGCTGCCTGTTTAGTAAAAGATCATGTAGTCCTTCCATAAACTTTGCCTTACTTTACTTTTTTTGTAATGTTCTTGTGCTGGATTCTGTTGCAAACTGGAAATAGTGTGGTAGCTTGGAATATGTGTTTTTAAAATAAGGCTGTTATCTTGAAACTAAGTGTTATATATTTAACTTTGTCTTCAAACTGAGGAAAATATTGCCACTTTTGTAATAACAACATAGCTGAATGTGCAGAAGTTGCCAGAAGGGAATCTAGTCTCTTTGGCAACAGATCACAAGACAGCTGGGAACTTTTCACACCTGGAATCTGCGAGTGGTGATGAGAATTTTGGCACTCAAGAGCTTGAGATAGGAAAACATAAAATGGCATTGGTTATGTATAGCTTTTTTTTTATTATTATTATTTATTTCTCTTCACAACCGGTACAGTTGGAAATTTAGGTCAAGGTCTTAAATTTAGCTTTCTCATTGACATGCTGGATAATGATTTCCTGTGATGTTCAAGAACCCTGCTTCTAATGAATGTATGCAGAAAATATTCTGATTCTAAGTGCAAGATAGCTTTCTAGTTTGGGTGTTCAAATAGATGCACTTAAGGCATTTTTGGGCTTAGAATTTACAATATGGAAATGATTTTTAGCCTGTCTATGGAAGTAGACTTTACCATAAATTCTACGGATTTAGGACCTTTGAAAATTTCCTGCCTTGGTTTTCTGTTTATATTGACTTTCCTTTCCTCCTTTAAATTCTTCTTCTGCTCAAAAGTAGAAAGCACAGAAGTAGAAAGTGGCTTTGGAGGATTCCAGTTATTTAAATGAATGAAGGCAGCTAGATAGAAATAATAACACAGAGAGTTCCTAATAGCAAAGCATTGATATTATTCCACTTGGGAGGCCACAGGACTTATATTTTTCCTTTTTGTGGAACAGAAGTAATCTTCTGTTCTTGTTTTGTCCTGAAATTTACAGTACCTGCCTTCAACCAAAATTGTCTGTGCTATTTTCTCAACCTTGGGTCTAGATTTAAACATTTATAAAGACTGGTAAGCAGAGATTGGCTTCAGTTTAGGGTGATCTCTAAAGAAATTCTTACATACACAGTTACATGTGTACATGCGCCCAAATTACATAACATGATTGTCTTTGTGTGCTGAAATACAGTCAGCCCTTAGAAATGTGACTTTTTTATCTGTAAGTTTCACATTGTTATCTGATAGTATATAATCTTTTAATATACTTGTTTGGGCTAAATTACAGAAGTCTTTTGTGGAAGTGATAGTTAAAAGCAGTTTAAGTGAGTACAAGAGTTTTGAATAATTAATGCTGTGGGTACAATATTATATTTTGGATATAAGGACCAATTGTCCTTTAACTGTTTGTATTACACTGTGATCGGTTCCCAGGCAAAGGAAGGCTTTATGTTATGGAAAAAAGTCTGTACTCATTATGTTGTCCTAGTTATTCCATGAACTGTCACCTGGAAATAAATTTGCCAAAGGGCTAATTGTCTTTAATGGCAATAATTCTGTTATCCTCTCTATTTCCTCTCTTGACATAAGCTGGTCTGATAGGAAAACTGATGAATATATAATTTCATGAAATATGTTGCAATTAAAATCTTTTTTACTTGTTTAGGAGAGTAATAAAGAAAAATTCCTTGTACAGAAAGTGACCTTACTGCCACCTATAGAACTGCACTGCTGAAGGATTCATCCCTTGAATAAGTAAGGGAAAGCTTGCACCTTAACTGTATGGCATTAACTATTCATTTGCTTTAGTGGGATACAGAGCACGCTGGAACCTTCTTAAATTCTTTACCAGCATTATAAGCTCTTCAGCTACTATGCTGAAAGCAACAGCTGGCTGTATTTCTGTAATATAAATGGGACTATCTGAATTTTTATGAATTTTTTATTCATATGTGGAGTTGTGAATAGGTCCAAACAATCTGAATTCAAGTCCTCTAGAATTCAGAGAAGTTTCTGTTTTGGTTTTGTTCTGAGCACCCCCTCCGTAAAATGTGTAAGTGTCTGTCCAAAAAGTCCTTTAATCATAGAATCAGAGAACAGCTAAAGTTGGAAGGGACCTTTAAAGGTAGCCCTCTCCAAAAATGTAATTTTATTCCATATGAATTTGAAGAAGGTAACCTAAATTGCACATACCAGAATATGTTTTCTGTCATTATATAAGGAGTATCAAGATACTTATCCACTGCAGTACGTTTATAACTCTTAACAATTTTTCAGTTTCACAGTGTTGAGGTCATTAGAGTACATATTAGAGCAATGAAAAACAATCTTTAACAGACTGTGAATAAAAGCTTTAACCAGTGCATGAGTGTAAAGATGCAGGTGTGTAAGCATCTGATACAGTTGTGATTTAGCAGAACCACAAATCATCTTAAACTTAGGTTAGAGAAATAAGACTGTGAGCAGAAATAAATGGAAAATTCATCTTTTGTCCATATTAAGCATTGGTATGATTGAGTGTAACTCGGTGTTGGTGTCTCACTCAGGGTTGCTGCCCATACTGCAAGAAGAATGTGGAGCAAGGAGAGGCATTTCAAAGGAGGACCACATAAAAGACCCATGGGATAGGAAAGAAGCCTTAATTTAGAGGAGGTTAAAAATGATTTGATCCCTGTGTTTAGATGCTTAAATGAGGTAAAATTACCAGGAATGGAAGTCAGTTTCAAAAAGTGTGAGAAAGTCATAGTAAGAAACTAAAATTAGACAGATTAAACCTTGATACAAAACAAGTCCTGCTCTCTGTGAAGGAAAGGACTTGCTGAGACATTTTATCAAGGAAGGCAGGGGACTTCTCATCATTTGGAATCTCATGCATCAAGTACATCTGCGTATTCACT
>NC_048897.1:20765017-20842962 GCF_011077185.1 Oxyura jamaicensis
GGCCTGAACAGGTCGAATTTCAGGCTAATTTCAAGCTCCCTGGCCTTGAATTCTGAATACCTGAATACTCAGGCTCCTTTATCTGAGGTCTTGAAGAACCAGGTTGTCCAAATTAACCTCAACATGTTCATAAAATTTATGTTTCTTAAGTAAATCAGTGCTTGCTGTTCTGCGTGCACTGTAATAGGGCTAGCTTCTTAAGCTTCAGGAGGTGTTTAGCACCTTGCCACCAGGGCTTAGGAGAGACCTTTTGCTTCCTGTGTGTGGTTGTTTAATGTGTCCTGGGATTTTGGTGTTTTGAATATCAGAGAATGATGATGTAGAATAGATTTTCTTGCTTTGTAATGATATAGGATGTCAAGAGATTTAACAAAGAATTAATGTACTGGAATAGGACTGAGGAATTGTGCACAAATGAAGATTTTGTTATCTTGGCCATGCAGATGTTATCTATAGCAACAGTACTTTTAACATATTTCTTAAAATATGGCATGGTTCTGTAGGTGTATGTATTGTAACATTGCATTCTGGGCTAGTTACTGATGTTCCCTTAGCATGCTCAAGACTCCATGAATCGATAGCTTTCAAAAATGTTTGTCAAAGCTGTGACTATAAATTGTCATTTGAAATGTATCCAAAAAAAAAAAAAAAAAAAATCTATTCAGATACCAGATCAAGGCTGATAGCAATACTGATACAATACTGTAAAACCACTGTTGTCATATCTTTGCTTTAGCAAAGCATTTCCTTTTTCTGCAGGTGATGTTGTTTCACTTGTTTGAAAGCTTTAGCAAAATTCATTGTTTCCAGAATACTTTCTCCATTACTTTTTATAAACAAACGCCAGGAAAGAAAAAAAGAGTCAAAAAAGATAAGAGAGTAAAAGTAGTACTTAGTGAAGACCACCCCATAATTGGAAGGTGGTGGAAGAATAAACAAAGGTTTGGGCAAAAGCATTGAACATACTGTAAACATGTAATTTTAGAAGTGTTTAATAGACCTTTGTCCCTTTGTTAGTGCTGTTTCATTTTCTCTTTGGCCTACTTAATTCTTGACTGTGTTATGATAACTCTATTACAAAGGTCAGTAATTATGGTCAGTGGTTTGTAATGCTGAGAGTGTTAACATAAATCACCATGGCTTTCTTTAGAATTTTGACCTTATCTACAGGGGAGAATTTACCAGCACCAGTACAATTGAAATTGGTTTAGTTCAAGTTGATTAAATTCCAGGGTGCACACTCTTACTCAGAATACACAATCTTAATTTGGTTTCCCTTCATTTGTTTAAATTAAACCAATTCAGGCTGTGTATTCATAATGAACATGCTTTCACAGGTATTTAATCCACTCTAACTAATTAGGTATACATTCAGATCTTCAACTAATTCAGATTAATTTTTCTCCAGAGGTTTCTGCTTTGTTTGGAGTTGGTTTGAATGTCAGAATTTACAATTAAAGCAAGAAAGGCTTAAATTAAATAGAAAAAATTAATATGGAAGAATATGAATATGAAAAAAAACCAACTAGCCAAAACACAATCACTGTCACATTAAACTTCTATCTTTAAAACTAGGTTTATTAAACAGTGGTTGTTGTTGTTGTTGTTGTTGGTTGGTTGGTTGGTTTTTGGTTTTGTTTTAAGTATAATTTAACCACAGTAGTAAATCTGGCATTTCTATGTATAAAAATGTATCCTGTTAATTTAAACCAGAATGGTTGTATTGATGTGCCATTGGTGTGCTCAATCAGGGGTAAGAGAGTTTTCTACTTTTAGTTAATACTGTTTTGGCATTGAATAAGAGAGCATGTAAAATTATATCAGTCTAACACGTACAATTCCAGAAAAGCTCATAGCAAATGAAATAAGCTTTTTGACTGGTTGGAGTGGGTGCTGATGAGAGTCATTATGTGTGCACTAAGCTCCAGAATAAACATTTTGATACTGCTGTATAAAATTTGCTTAGAGATTATCACCAAAATTGAAGAATTAAAGTGATTTACTCAACACATTTTTTTTTCCTTCACCTTTTAGCTATTTGTACCCTGGCACATACCAGTGAAATTGCACTTCTAGACATATTTAATCATAAATAATACTAGCTATGTGAACTACATTGTAAAACATGAAGTAGTTGGAAGGCATTACAATAAATTAAATATAAATTAGAATTTCAATATAAATATTTATTTCTGTAATTTTGAGGTTAATATTTTTTTAAGCTTGTTATTATATATTACTATTATTTAATCAATTATCTGGTAAGGTATTAATTATTTCATGCTTAGAAAGTTATTATTAACATTGCAAAATGTAATTATGGTTTACAACAATTTGAATCTGCCAGCATATTCTTATTCACAATATAAATTTGAAAATGTTTATATTCACTGGTATTATTTTGAGGGTGGGCTTGGTAGTTTGAGTGTGAGCTGGTTAAAACAAGTAAGGAACAATACACTTGGATTTCTTTCTGTACTGGAAGTTGGCTCTAATTCTGACATAAGTTGCCATAGGATACAAAAAAAGCTGGTTAACATGCTAGGTGAGAGGCACAACAATTTCTGTATTTCATGTCACTCTGTTCATCACTGATATCCCGTGTTCTGCTCTGTTTCTGCAGGCAGTGGTTAAATGGAAGCCACTCCTGGGATCTGGATGGTTTTTGCTGACCCAGACTTCGCATAGCAGTTCGCGCGCATCAGGAGGTTGCAATGAGTGGAGGAGGGGAGCAGCCTGACATCCTCAGTGTGGGAATCTTGGTCAAAGAAAGATGGAAGGTGGTGAGTATGCCTTCCTGCAATTCTTTTTCTCCTTTAAAAATCTTCCTGTTAGGATATTGAATCCAATCAGCTAGAGATTATCTCAGTCCATTATGGAAAGCGATCAGGCATCTTCTTGAAACTAGTCAGATTGTAAGACTTGTTACTTCTTATAGAAAGCTCTTTCAGGACCTTGCTGCTCTTCCAAGTAGAAATGAATTTTGTTTGTTATATTGCAGCAAAGATTTATTCATGGCTGATTTATATCCATTTGATTGTGTGCCCATATTGGCTTTACCGTAAATAGCTCTGTTCCATTTTGGTGTTCATATCCTTTATTTACATCTAGAGAGTCATAATATCTGTTCTAAACTATTTTTGCTGGGAAATCAAGCAGAGTTCTCATAGCTCCTTCTGCACTCTCCCAATCATTTTAGAATTTTGATGCATGTAGTTTTTTTTGAGATTGAAAACAAAACAAAACAAAGAAAATAAGGAAAAACCCAGCTTCATAATAGAATGCTTTCGGTACCTCAGCTCTCTGTGTGTTTAGTAGGCTGTGAATAGACACTGAATCACTTTTTTTTTGCATCGTCTTTGCTTTATTTTACTCCTGCATTTAAATATTTTGTTTAAAACTGTGAAACTGAACATAGAAGGCACAAATTCATCATTCATTTCAAATTCATTTAAACTAAGTATTTTCAACCATCTTGTGTTCTGTACTTCATTTAAAATGCAGGAAGCTGATACTAATTTTGTAGTTTTGTGTAAACAGAATTTGAACCAAATCTTTGGAGTTATAAGTATTTGTAATATACTCTCTCTTATTGTATCTCAATATTAGAGTGAAGTAAAAACTGAAACCATAGTCTCCAGGCAGATCAAATAGTATAAGATAGGATTAAAAATAGAAAAGAGTATACTAATATGTCACTATCCACAAAACTACTCAGTTGTCTGATTATATGAAACAGTAGGCCTGTTTTCTTCAGGTTTATCTTCTTTCCTAGCTCATCTCATGTGATTATAAATTTTAACTTGTATGGGTTCCAAATCAAATATTACAGGTAGGTGAATGCCAAACATTGTCTGTGAGTAACTCTTCAGTTTCTTAATTTCTTTATTAAACAGTTAGGATTTCTTAATGGCATCTAAAGTGATACACTTTCTGAAATCAAGAATTCATAGGACAGGCTGTCAGTGGAAAAAAAAGGAGCACGGAAATTTCAGAAATTCCACAGTGCTTAACACATCTACATAATTGATATTCTTCTGCTAGATTATGAAGTATTGATGGTTTTTGTTAGTGTTCTTGAAGCAATAGAATACTTAACAAAAGTTCCTTGTGTAGAAAGGTGAGGTGGTATAAGCCAGGGGACTTCAAGTTTTAGTGGCAATGAGTACTGACCTCTGTGAGTTCTGTCTTTGTGATTCTTGTGGAGCTCTCTATTATCCTGCCTTTTTTTTTTTCCTCCCATTGAAGAACACCAATTCTGTAGTTTGATTATATGAGATTATTTTGTGGCAGTTTGTGGACATGAACATTTTAAAAATCGATGCTCAACTAAATTTAATTTTGATTCTTTATGGTGATTCTAGTTTGAAATGTAGACACAGAAAAGATGTTATATAAGTTTTTTTTTTTTTTTTTTTTTTTTTTTTTTCCTCTGAGTCACTCTCTCTACCAGTTTCTGTCTGTTTGTATTTGTATTTTCCCTATGTCAATGTCTTTTCTAGTCCTTCTTTGCTTTTCAACCTAGAGAAACTTGAATGTAATGATAATTGTTTATAGATGGGTTTAAAAATCATCATTCAGTATGCAGTGTAATGAAAAACACAAAGGAAAAAGATGTTGGAAATTATATTCTTTAGACTTGAGGCATACAAAGAAAGGAGTGAAAAAGAGGATGGAGAGAATGAGTTTGGAGTGAGAGATGCTGAATGCAAAGATGAAAAGCATTAAACTCATGTACAGAGTGGAAGACCATGGTGCAGGTGTAAAAGAGAGCAACATTGTCCTTGTCAAGGTAGAAGACACTGGTCAGATGTGGGAGGAGACCAATATGAGTGAATAGGCAGCTGCTGTTTGAACTCAAAAGCAAAATGGAAGTGACCAGAAGGTGGAAAAGGGGATGAGCTGTTTGAGAGGGAAATAGAGACCATGCCTTTGTATGTTGGGATGAGTATTTAGGAAAGCCAAAGCTCAGCATACAGTTGAAACTGGTGAGGGATATGAAAAGCAACAAGAAAAGCTTCTATTGGGACATTGGCAGCAAAAAGACCAAGGAGAGTGTGAGGTCATTGCTGAATGTCATGCATGACCTACTGATAAAGGTGGAAAATTCTTTTTCTGCCATCAGAGGTTCATTTGTGCCTGGAATTATTGACTGCCATCATTATTGGATGTATGTTAATGATTCTGGTGTATTTCATCTGAGGATAGAAATTGATCTGTTTATCAATGTGGTGGCTTATTCATTTGTTATTTTAGCCCACAAGCACAAAACAAAACAGATCAACAACCTTTCAGAGGCAGTATTGCTCAGTCCTGCCATTTCTCAAAGCTGGTAAATTGAAGTTACATGATAAACTGCTGTTAGTCTGTACAGTGAGTGGCAAGGATGGTTGTATCATGTCTTTCTGTTTCCTCTCTCCCCTTTCTCACCATGCATTTTCACTGTCCCCACTGTGCTTATACTAGTGCTTATGCTGAAAACCACAGTCAGATCGACATCTATGTTTAGCGGTTTGAACCCAGACACTAGCTCAGGGCTCGAGAAGATACTGGTGTTACCAGACCAAGAGGTGCAGGCCAAATGGCCTGTCAAGTGGCCGAATTAGTCACAAAACAACATCTTTGATTGTGCAACTTGGACATACAGGGATATGAATACATCTATACTGAATTGCATTACAATGTGCTAGTTTTTCCAATGTTAGATGGCATCTCTTCCCTTTCTTTAAGGACTAATGGTCTGCATACAGACACACATCTGAATGTAACCATGTTGTACGGAGTATTTCATGGGACTTGAAAATACTCTATTTCTCATGGTTTGTTGTCATTTTAGTGTTTACACTAGATTCTTACCTGAGTACTACCTAAAACAAGCCATGTCCAAAGATATTAACTTCTTATTCAGGGTTTGTGGTATTCTGTACCTGAACTTGTTAGTTTTTTTAAATATGCTGGTTAAGGAGTAGTAACCTTAAGCCTGTGGTTGTGTTTTCATTACCCTGCTTCAGAGAAGGTATACAGGTTGTCTGAGGGGAGATTGAATTTGTCAGCTGCTAGTGTGCTTTTTAGAAGGAAGTGATCATCTGAATTTGCAATCAACAGATGTTGCAATAGAAGCTGATATTTAGGTGGGTTAGTTAAGTTTTAACTTGATGTGGCGTTTATCTAATGCACCTTTTCAGAGTTGGCAATGTGAGGCCAGAGGAAGTGAAAAAAACATTTTGAACCCTGTTTTCCTCATCTTAAGAATATTAGAATAAGACTTGCTTGCAATGGTAAAAGATCTGCAGATCAGAAAATGCATGATGAAATACTGAGTATTGTTGCAATCTTACAGAATAAAAATGTCATGTGATATGACTTGGGTTTAAAAATGCAAGGAAAAAAGTGAGTATACCTTATTTGATCTGTTTCCTTCTTAGAGGTCTAGGCTATTTTTAAAAATGTGTTTTGCTTCTCAGTCAGATGGCTGATTGTCTAGATTAGGAGACATTAGATTCATTTTCAGAATCTGAAGACAGGTCAGCATATTGCTGATCTCTAGATCCTTGGAATGTTTTGACAACACTTAATATGGTGTAGGCTTTTTAAAGTGACGTTTAGAAAATCATGTCAGTCATTTCAAGGTAAAATATAATTTAAAATAAAAAAGAAAATAAAGTACTGTATATTCCTTAGGTTATGTTCATTTTGTCTCTGTTTCTCTTTTATCAATGGTAGGTACAGGACAGATCACCATATGAAAACATTATGAAATAACATTGACATTTTTGATACTGAAAGAGGCAGGTCATTGTCTCCTGTGAATATTTAAAGCAGAGTGAAAACACAGCTATTAATATTTCCTCTGAGTATAGTGTAAACTAGTTAATATGCCAGGAACATTCTTTTTACCTCCTCCTAAAACCGATGCATGTTGCAGTGGTGCCTGTTTCTTTGGAATGTCTGTTAATAAGAATAGTGTTAGTGAACCATAAATAGATGAGTAATATTTAATATACATATTCAAAGATAATCTTAGCCATTTTTTTCATTTATGATTTAGCTTTTGTGTGAGTCACTGCACAGAATAGAAATTTCTGGCTTTTTGCACTAAGTACAAGAAGTTGTATACCTTTAGAATTGTGTATTTCTGAGAAAAAAAAAAAAAAGAAAAAAGAAAAAGATGGCATATTTTTAAATGCCACTGTGCATTTGTATTTGAAGGTCTTTGGGTAGCATATGGCTATTTGAGGAAAGTATATATTCAGCATGCTGACTTTGGTCAGATTCATGCTGGGAATTGTACTCTTATAGTGTATTAAATGAAGGAATTTTAGTGCAGATGGACATCAGATATATTAACTTGTTTTCCTATGATTCTCTTCCAAATTGTCTGTGGTTAACTGTACCTTTTTAGATTTTTCAATAGCTCTTTTACTTACTCAAGGATACAATCATATTCATTTAAAATCTGTTAGTAATACAACAGTGTTTTCAGTTTGAAAGACAGGGGAAAGAAGTATTGATGTTTTGTTTCCTGTTTTCTCCCCATTTTTTAATCTGTTTTTGTTTGTGTTTGCTTTTTCAATGTAGTTAAGGAAAATAGGAGGTGGAGGATTCGGAGAAATTTACGATGCGCTGGACTTGCTTACTCGGGAAAATGTTGCATTGAAGGTCGAGTCAGCTCAGCAGCCAAAGCAAGTACTGAAAATGGAAGTAGCTGTGTTGAAGAAATTGCAAGGTAGGACTACACCCTGGATATGGAGGAAGTAACATGTCAGTTTATACTTAAAATCACAGTAATCTCTATTTAGTCATAGTTCAAGTTAGTATTTTCCATATTTTCCAAATTTTTGATAAATGGTTTGTTAAGAATGGAATAGAATCTCATTCAGCTTCTGAAAGTTTTGCTACAATGAACTTTTACTTTGAAACAGTATGACATAAAAATAAAAGGAACAACAAAAAATGAAATTGCTTGCAAAACCTGTGCTCAACTGTAGTTTATTCTGGATCTATATAATCTCCTTACATTTTTTACTCTGTACTTATTTGTTGGTAATACAAAGAAAGAAGACCATCCTAAAAAGAGAAAACAAAACAAAACAAATCTATCTAGCATTGAATATTTGAGTGTCCTTAACATACCAACAAGGTTAAGAATATTTGTATTTCTTCTTTCTTGGCAATACTTACAAAGGCTACTTGAAGGTTGAAATGGGAAGCATAATAAAACAAAAACAAACCCCACAGTTTAAAAATCCTTTGTAGAAGAAATAATTATTAGTATGTAAAATTCTGAAATACTTTCAGGGTTTGGTTCCTTGACCATTCAGGATGATGGCTTTGAATAGTCACTTTTGATGCACCTTTTAATACTTCAATGTCTGAAGCTATTAATACAGAGAAATACGCAGTGGCATCTCTTCACTGCTGTATGCATTATATATAAGATATATAAGATTCAAAATAAAGTTTCAAAGGTGACTTTTTTCTTTAAACAATTTATGTTGAATCTGGAAGATTTGACTGATATATCAGTCCCTGTCAGCAGCCAGATTTTTTTCCAACTCCGAGTTCGAATAAAACAAAATCTGCATGACATATGGTGCTGCCTAATCAGCTATAGAGGTTACATTGCAACAGAAATTGACAGCCTCTATAGATTTAAGAGGGCAAGCATGTCACATGTGACAGTGTTAACAAACTGTTCCTGTGTTCATGTCTTTTTAAAGACTTTCACAATAGCATCTAATATTAATTACATAGTTGAGCAAGAAGCTTCAGGGGGTTCTATATTATCTCTTTTTGAATTGTAGCTTTTCCAGTCCAGAGACACAAATCCTAAATTTAGAAACCATTGGCCAGGGTTGCTGAAAGAAATTATTTTAAGAACTGTGAGTTTTGAAGGAGTTACTTTGTAACTCCTAGGTTTTTAAATGCCCAGAATTAATTTTTTTACTTTTTTTTTTTTCCTGTATACATGAATCTCATTTTATTATTAATTAAAAAAAAGTCTCTAAGAGTGTATAGATGAAACAGGAGAGAAATAATATCTGAAATAATATCTGAGAAATAATATCTGAAATAAAACTGTGGAATTTGCTTACTTTACGATGCCAATGTATTTGTAAAAACGTAGCCCATATCCAACTGTGTACCTTAAGTCCTATTTAATTATTTATGGCATTCATGTTATGACATTCATGTTGTTCAATTTGTATTTAAATTGTTGCATGAAACATTCTACTTTGAATTCAAGTGTTGTGAAGTTTGAGTTCAAAGGTTGCAAAGGGTATTTTTCCTTAAAAATTTACCATCTTTTTACTTTTTGGCTGAGACAAGCATTTGTCAATATTCCTGCAAGGCTTTACAGAAGCTATAATTTTCATATCGTTCTTCCTTTGGGAGTATAACTGAAGTTTTCCTGTGGAAAAGTCTCTAGTTCTGCTGAATCCTGGGAAATGCTGTTTAGATAAAAAGAACGGAATAATGAGGCAAATAATCCAAATAATGTAAAATCCAAATAAAGAACTCTCACTTTTTGTTATTTATTTTCTCAATATTATTTTTTTCAGGGAAAATAATAAATGGAAGTTTTCATATAACTTAAAACCTGATTTCTTTATGAGTTCTTTGGAAGGTGCTCTTTTGACAACCTTCCTTATGAGAAAACGATCTAGATTATTCCTTAATTCTTCTCTCTGATCATTCTCTTACACGTTATAAAAATTACAAAAAACAAACAAACAAAAAAACGGGGGAGGGGAAGAGAAGAAAAACCAACAAACAAAAAAAAAGAAAAAACCTGTGCTTTTATGACAGTAATGCTAGCAGTGACTGTTAGTCAGTCATTGCTGTGCAAGTGTAACTGCTCTGGCTTTAGGTAGGGAACATTGTGGATGATCAGGAAAGTGGCTTCAGTAACAAACGTGTCAACAGTAAATAAACTTCATGGGTGTATTGAGATCTATAGTTTGCACAGATATGTAACTTGATTTTTACATGCATATATTTTTATCCATACTTGAAGGATTTTAATCAAATAGGATGTTGGATTATGGTAGAGAAAACTGGTTCACATAAAATCTTGGCTCCTAGAAGCCATTTGTATTTATTTATCTACCTTTGCACGTTTTTAGAGTGTAAGAGCTAAAAATCTATTGCAGAAGGAAGAAAAATGGACAAAGTGAGGAGTGGAAAAAAACTTTGTTCTTGCTTCTTGAAGAATATTTTTTATTAAATGCTCCATTTATTGCACAGATTTTTTTTTTTTTTCTTTTGATATACATGTGTATATTTTCTGGAGACTCACAGGTTCAGAGGAAATTAAAATGTAGACAATTTTCTTAGGATATTTTTGTAACTACCTTCTAATAGTGTATGTCCTCTGATACCAATCTTTATCTTGTTCTATCCTTTTTTGTTATGTACATATGTAACTATGTATGTATATGTATATAGTTATTAATCTGTTCTCAAATGGCTAATGTTCTCTTACTTTCAAGCTGTTCTAGTTATCCTGGACATAAATCAGAGGAACAAATGTAATTGTCATAAAAATATTTTTTTTGCAAACATTGGGCAGGTTTGATCTGTGAATAGTATGTAATGAAAGATGTGGTGTTTGCCTCACTGCTGACATGAACTGACAGTATTGTTCAGAATTCTCTTGATGTGTCGAGCTGACTTATTTAAATATATATATTTATTATCATATATAAATTCTGGGGAATTTGTGAAGAAACAGGCTTTTAGATAGGAAATAAGCAGTTGTAATGTGTCCCAATAAAGCAAAACAGACCTTTCAGTCTTTCCTAGAACTATGCACATTCTCATGGTTATGATCATACTTTAGAGTGCTTCTGAATTAGAATCTTACTTCACGTAAACTGTGAAACTGAAGTGAGCATAACTTTCGGCAGAATTGCAGGGATGTACTTTTTATTATTATTTTTCCTTTGAGAAATTTTGAAAATTAAAACAGTGTGGTCATTCATTGCAGCGGTGAAATGAGTCATAACTTTGTAGGTATGCAGTGCAGTGAATAAAGAAAAACTTCAAAGAAGCTCTTTTAAGACCCTGATCTATGCTTAATTATGTGAGTAGCTGTATGACTTGTCTGTTAATTATGAGGGAGGAGTATGTTCACTGATATGGCCATTTATTGTAGTCCAGTCATTGATTTCATCCTTGATTTATTTATATATTTTTTTCCTGCCAGTGATGCTGCCTCCTAATTTTTGTTATCAGAATACCATTTAACTCTTTAAACACTGTTTTTAAAAAGTAATCTGCTGCAACAGATGGTTATTTTATTTAATCATGTTGCTTGGCCATCTGTTCACACAGTCAGATCGGAGAAGACAGATTTGTCAAATCTCACTCAGTGAGAGTGAGACTCCCTCAGTTGGTTTCTGTCTCACACAACCTCGACAACTTTTATCTCACTCATTTACAGCTCTGCAGCATAATTTGATGATGGGTTGCTTCTGGTGTGGGCCAGAGCTAGCTGTAGTGATACAGCGCAGCTCGAGGAATGGGTCTTTAGTCCTCATGCTCTCCCTAGGAATCTTTTCAAGGGCACAACCATTCACTGCAGCCTACTACTGTCTTTTTCTCCCCCTGCTCTACAGTCACAGGCTCACAGTTGTGTTACACACTGAGAGAAAAGGACCTCAAGGTATTTACAAAATTGTAATAGGTATGTGTAGCCATACTGAAGTAGAAGAGAATTAGGTTAATTGAATAATGTGTACATTTTCTACTTTAGTCCTTTGCCATTTCATCAGTTCTTTAAGAAAGTTAGTTTCCAAAGATTTTACCATACAACTGGAGTTGTTGCTTCAGTTAAAATAGGGTTTCCTTGAACAAACCAAGTTCTGGATGCTTACTGAATTTCTTAGATAAAAATCTGACCACAAAAGAGTGGACTAATATGTGTTTCTCTGAGCATGTTCCTCCAGCATACCCACAGTGACTGTAGAATGAGTCATAAATATTTGAGATGAAACTTCATTAACTGAGAGCTGCAGCAATGAATATACAAAATTTCATCTTGAGGATTTTGCTGCAAATCCTTCATAAAATAATATTGCTCATCTCACTTAAATTGGTATTACTTATAGCTTAGCACTTACATATTTGCAGAAATTGTAGAGGTTTCTTTTAAAAGAATGTTTTAAAATTATTGCAATTAATCCTGTTTTTTTTTTTTAAAAAATATTTTTTATTTTTTTTTAAGAAGACAACCTTTTTTAATTGTGTGGCAGGGAGTTTCCTCAGGAGACAATAAACAGGCAACCATTCTTCTGTCAAGTGAAGTGAGAATATTTGGAAGGTGTATGACTAAGTTCTAGGGTTTTGATGGAGATTTTCTCGTTGCTTGCTAGGTATTTAAAGGAATAAAGCCACAGATTGTCATTGTTGTTGCTACATTTGTTTCTTTTTATTCCCTCAGGAAAAGATCATGTCTGTAGATTCATTGGATGTGGAAGGAATGACAGATTTAACTATGTGGTCATGCAGTTGCAGGTGAGTCTACCAAACAGAGCTCAAAATTTCGGTGGTGTGTTTTGTTTTATTAGCCAAACATATGAAAATACCAGTAAAAATTTAGAGACTGAAAAATGAAAAAAACAGAGATCATAAACAAACAGTAGGGAGCTAACCTAATTTGAACATTATATCCTTACCCTTTCATATGCTTTCCATAATTCTCTCAGAAAGGAGAAAGTTTGTATCCTTAGAAAGGCCTGACTATTGAAAGGAAGGTGTTTAATGAGATAATACACATTCCTTTGAAGACTTCACTGGAAAATAATGTAAAACATAGAATGTTAGTCTGTTCATTTTGTTTACTTTTTTTGTATGAAATTAAAAACAAAAACAAAACAAGGAAGGGCAGGATAAAATCATAGAATCATAGAATATCTTGAGTTGGAAGGGACCCATATGGGTGTTTGAGTTCAACTTTTGGTGCAACATGGGACCACTCCAAACTCAGACCCTATGTCTGAGGGCATTGTTCAAACGCTTCTTGAACTCCAAAAAGCTTGGTGCTGTGACCACTGCCCTGGTGAGCCTGTTCCAGTGCCCAATCACCTCTCAGTAGAGAACATTTCCCTAACACCCAGCCTGACCCTCCCCTGTCCCAGCTCCATGCTATTCCCTCAGGTGCTGTCGCTGTCCCCAGAGAGCAGAGCTCAGTGTCTGCCCCTCTGCTCCCCTCGTGAGGGAGCTGCAGGCCGCCACGAGGCCTCCCCTCTGCCTGCTCTGCTCTGGGCTGAACAAACCTTCAGCTGCTTCTCATACATCTTCCCTTCTAGACCCTTTGCCATCTTTGTAGCCCTCCTTTGGACGCTCTCTAATGGTTTTATGTCCTTCTTATATTGTGGTGCCCAAAACTGCAAACAGTGCTTGAGGTGAGGCTGCACCAGCACAGAGCAGAGGACAATCCCTTCCCTCAGCCAGCTAGCCATGCCATGCTTGCTGCACCTCAGGATACAGTTGGCCTTTTTGTCTGCCAGGGTACATTGGTGACTCGTATTCAACTTGCCATTGACCAGAAGCCCCAGATGCCTTTCTGCAGGGCCTCTCATCCCCCAGACTGTACATATAGCCAGGGTTGCCTCTTTGCAGGTGTAGAATCTGACACTTGTTCTTGTTAAACTTAGTATTGTTGGTGATTGCCCAGATCTCTATAGATTCACTATATAATGGGTGATTAGAATCTAAAATTATGGTATTATTGTCCTTTATCATCTTCGTGAATATGAATGCTGGATAAAGAAGGGGGCTCTTGTGAATATGCTGCTGAAGAAAGAAGTGAGCTCCAGTTCATATTGTTTGTCATCTGTTAATTAGATAGACCAACAATTCTGTGGTGTCATGGGAGTGTATTTCCTGAATTGTATGTATATATTTCATCTGTTTGGTTAAGTCATCTCAGTATAATTAAATAAATTACATACTTTTCCATAAGGAAGTGAGTGCAAAGAAGTCTTTGTGAGTATTTTCTCTTTGATCTTTCTTCAAGTGTGCCACAGATACAACATTATCTAATGGAGAAATGCATTCATTGTTAGTTTGGTCCATGTTATTTAGGCATAGAAAGATACTAAGATGCATGTTTTCAAAAATAGATTCTAAATTTAATGTTGGAGATCCTTAGGGACATCTGTTCATTAACTGAGATGTGTTATCCCTAAATATAAAATATGAAAACAAGTAATAAGAGTATTCCAACCATTAACAGCTGAAGAAAGGATAGGAAAGCTATGCTATCTGTGGATGTTGGTATTAGTCTTATTTGCTTGTTTTTGTTTCTTTCTTCCAAAAATGTCCTTTTAATTTGACCAGGGTCGGAATTTGGCAGACCTGCGTCGGAGCCAGTCTCGAGGAACGTTCACGATAAGTACCACTCTGCGCCTTGGGAAGCAGATTTTGGAATCTATTGAAAGTATTCACTCTGTGGGATTCCTGCACAGGGACATAAAGCCGGTAAGTCTGCTCATTACAACAAAACAGGCAAGTAATATGTGGGCATTAGATGGCAGCAGAAACAAGAATGGGTTATACACCAGATGATAAAATGAAAAAATGAGGAAGGATAGAAAACTGGATTCATCAGGGCAGAATTTTCTGATTAATGCACTGAATTGGAACAATAATAACCTTGGTTTTAGTCACAATTGTCTTCAGTACTTAGCCCTCCTTGCAATTTCATTAAGCTGGAAGCTAACACTTCCAACTCTTGTCTGTAGCATCATGCAAGCAGGAGTGTTTACATGTTGATTACACGTAGTTCAATTCATAGGTTCAATTGTTTTTTACCCTCAACCTTTGACATGAAGCAACTGCTCTAAATAAATCTAAATACACACTTGAGTAGTTTTTAGGGGGAAAACCCAAAGCAGTTAAATTTACTGTTGCAGCTTTGTGTTTCTACTGAAAGAGATATTATAGGCTTGAAACTTTGCTTCAAAACTTTTATCTTGAAGATTATTAAAAGAGTAGAGTTTTAGGAAATAGAGTATTATGTTCTTTGCATATTTCTAATGAGAACCTGAGAACAGGCATTTCACCTTTCTCAGGTATTGCAGTGATGAATTTTCCAGTGTGGACCTTATCTACTGTAACCTTTGGAATCAGTTAAGCTGAAGCATAGGCAATATTATATGTTAAAAAAAAAAAAAAAAAAAAAAAAAAGCAGCCCTGCAGCCCTCCCTCCTAATAAATAATTGTTATTTATTAGTTCCAGGGAATTCCTGAATGTTCCTTTTGTCTTCTTACAGCTCTTTCAGTGTAGTTTTTGGCTTGATTTCTGACGTGTATTAATAGTGACTAGTACTGTTGAGATGGAATCTATGCATTCTTCTTCACCAAGATATTCCAGCCAGTCGCTGATCTTCATTGATGTATATTCCTCCCTACAATTTTTTACTGTAACCTTCTCGTCTTTATCGTTGATCCTTTTCTCGGTGCATATTTATCATCTAGAATAGTCACAGTTCTGAACACTTTAAATTTTAATTAGCTTGTGCTCATTGTGTGTAGTGACACATGTCAATAAGGATTGTTTAGCACTTCTAGTTTGTCTCTGACTTCCATTCACCTTTGTTGTACCTTCTCTGAACTGTTGCTGCTTATGCTCACACAGCTCTTAAATAAACTGTTCAGAGAAGTTTTTCTAAAAAACTGTATTAGAGGATATTTGATAATTTTTTTTCAAATTTCTCTTAACATGTCCCCTATTAAAAATGTCTGTGATTGTCTATTTAGATAAAAATAAGATGTTTTGGAAAGAACTCCCTTGCTCAAAGCCGTATTTTTATATCAATTTTTGAGTTCTGAATGATAATCCCCAAACCCAAATGTTTCCCATTTAGTTTGTTGTCTTTCCTTAAGTAAGGAGATGCTTTGTACCTAGTTAGCAGTTAAGAACCTGACAAAATGTGTACTCCTGTATGGTGTACTCCTGTAGTGGTGTATCTGTCATTTATACCCAGCAAGGAAATTATGGTTCACTGTGTAGCAATGCAACATGAAATAAAAGATTCCTGTAGAAGTGCATATTGCCTATTTGAGATTTTCTGTATTCTCTGAAGATGGTAAGAAATAATGATACATATAATTTTTTTCTAAACTGACTACTTTAGAAAAACAGGCTTTTTTTTTTTTTTTCTTTCACAGAAGTGGCAGATTAAGTTTTGCGTATTTGCTATTACCTTGTGATATTTTCTAGTGTATTGTGAAAAGTGAAATAACTTTCTTGTAAGAGCATAACCTAACTACTGCCATAGTTTTTTTTTTGTTGTTGTTGTTTCTCTGGACCGTATATAAGTTTGTGGCCCCTTTCAGATATTATTCTTTTCAGACTTATCTGATGCATTGTTTCCCTTGGCTCCGATTTTCCCAAAGATTAGTGAAATCCTGTCTGAGTTATATAGAACTTTGAGTACCACTGATTCCCTTAGCAGAAAAACAGAAGTGTTTTTTTCTGGAGTTAATTCTTTTAAGCTTCCAGCTTGCTCAGATGTGTAGTTTCAATTGCATTTCACAGAATCATTTTTTGCTTTCTCTTTTATATTTTGTGATCCATTTTGAGGAGATTTGGTTGGGGAGAAAATTGAACTGATTCAACCAACACGTTTAAAAATCATAGACTGGAAGTTTAAAAAAAAATTACAGGGTTAATGTGGAATGTTAATGCACAGATGCAAATAAGAAAATTTATTGTGTGTTTGCAGAATAAATTACCTCCATAAGTCTTCACTGACTTTCCACCTCATATCGTGTTCCTTAAGTCCTGTTTTTCCTCCGCTCATGTAGGAAAAGAAAGTTTGCACCCCTTATTCTGCATTCTGTGTTTATGTTATTAGTGCATATGTACAGATGATTGTGTTACCTCGTGGGTCAGAAACACCAAAGTCTGAAAATGTTAGCAGGTGAGATGACAGGAAAATTCTTGCTAGAAATGAGTGGATTCTAAATCACAAAAGTTAGATGACAATCTATTTGGGCTATGTAGGCAGCAGTTCAGATATGGTAAGTTTGGTGTCTGATTTTCTTAATGTTTTATTGAAATTTATTGAGAGTTTAGTAGAACTGAAAATACGGAAGGAAAGGTAGAGGAGCAGAACATGGGTTTTCTATGATTGTGTAACTGCATTAATATGTATATAGACTGAAGCATATATATAAATATATAATACATCTGTATCTGTATTTGTTTTTCTTCCTAGTCTAACTTCGCTATGGGACGTTTTCCTAGCACCTGTAGGAAGTGTTATATGCTGGATTTTGGCTTGGCACGGCAATTTACCAACTCATGTGGGGATGTCAGACCAGTAAGATTTTTTCACAATTGTCAATATGATTAATTGAATGCAGTAACACAGGTTTTTGTTTGATTCATTTTTTTTTTTTTCTGGAGAGGGATATAAGTCACATTGAACACATGATTGATCTAAACTTGACAAGCATCATCCCAGATCAGAAAAGCCAGCTGATTTGTTGATTAGATTAATAGATTGGTAGTCGGAAATGAATCTGATTTCTGATTTCTGGCTTGAGGCACAGGTCTACTGTATGATTTTTTTATGGATAATAGGTCTTTTAATTTAGAAAATTGAGTGAGAAATAGGTTTTCATTAAATATCAGAGTACTCTATTAGAGCTGATTTTCACTTGGTATTTTATATTGCAGAAAAAAAATCTGTGCAGGAGAAAAAAAATGAAACTGTAAACTTCATATAATCTTCTGGAAGAGAAAGCTTTAATAATTAAAACAGTAATAGGACACTGTAATTATATAACAGGACATGGCTTAGTGTAGTTGCTGTATGCCAATGTGATGCAGTCTGAAGAAAATAGTAGAGAACAATGTATCAGTGAGGACATTGCTACTCTAAGTACAGTAGAGCCTCCCTAATTCACTGGTGGGGAGTCCCTTTTTTAATTTCAAGTCAGTACCATGGTACATGGTGATGTCTAAAGAAATGTATTTTCTTTATTAAACAAATTTAATTTACATTTTTATGGCAATAATGAATAGTGTACTATTGAATGATTCATTGACTAATGAGCAGTTAATATTGTATAACATGCTTAGTACTGTGACATGATTTGAGGGGTTGAGGCCATCTGTACAGGTTTTTCAATTAGATTTTTCCTAAGAAGGTGGGAAAGTGGCAAATTTTTCTGTGCAAATTATGAGGTGTGTGAATTAGTAAGGTAAATTAGCGAGGTTCTGCTATACTCTATTCCTTCAGCCATAATGCTGGACAATGCAATGAAAGCAAAGAGCAGGGGAGACCAACAGAGTGGCTGCTGCTGTTGGAAAGGTGAGCTAAACATTTTAAGTAGTTTAAAATTTTTATTATTTATCAATGTTTTTGTGTTCTGTATGTTTGGCTGCTTATAATGTTTTTCTAACAGACCTGTAATTTTGAAAAGAAAACAAATACCAAGATTCTGTAATTTCAATATATATATATATATACTCACCCATACCCACACATTCCCAATGGTAGTATTTTCAGAAAACATAGGTGATAACAACAGAGAATTTAATATTTCTATTTTTTCTTTTATAACAACTCAGCTCTTGCCTTTTGTTTTTCATTGCAGTGCCCTACAATGTAATGAATGTAATTCTTCAGTTTAATCTGTTTAGAATTTTCTGACAGTGTAATCCATATTAATAGAGTGGCAGTGAGAAGAAAAAAATATAGGAGTTTTATTTGTACTTAGTCAGATATGACTCTTCTATAGATAGTTAGCAAGGACAACAGTATGGTTGCTAATAAAATTTGTTAATATTTTTATGAAATGTCTTATGTGCTTCTCTTTTATACTATCCTTCTTCTTTATTACATTTCTTTAGCAGGTAGTACAAATAACCTGGAAAATGCTAAAAGTAGTACTCCATTGGTTAAGGACTT
Organism: Oxyura jamaicensis; assembly: GCF_011077185.1. Classification (NCBI taxonomy): domain Eukaryota; kingdom Metazoa; phylum Chordata; class Aves; order Anseriformes; family Anatidae; genus Oxyura; species Oxyura jamaicensis. The sequence goes on from NC_048897.1 coordinate 20,783,950, forward strand.
GTTCCTTAGTTAAGGTTGATTATTAGATTTCTATAATAAGCCTAACTTTTAATATAACAAACTTATGCAGAAAGAATCCAGTCCAATTAAAATTTTACAGATCATCCCTGAATCCTTGAACTTCCATGACAAGTGTTCTAAAAGAAAACTTGTTCTGCTAAGAAGATAAACTTTGGAAGCTCCGGTGTCAGGTTTTAGTCTGTTTTGCAGCTTTGTATTTCACCCAACATTAAGGAATTCCTTGTGGCCATAAGTCTGTTTGTTCAGATCAGAAACATTTATTGCACAGTAAGACAAAATAGACGAACACAGTTTAAATCAGGAAAGTTTGATGGTATTTCCCTCCAGAAATCACTAGCCAGCACTGCACTTCACTTTACTTTACACGTGTAAACCCTTCAGTTGTTCTACATTTTTAGTGCTTGCTGTATTTTTCATTACATTGGGGTGTCATATGTAGACTGTTTACAGAATTGAGGAATGAGCAATTTTCAGTCCATTTCACTGTTTTATTCTCCAGTGGGATTTGCAATAGCATGATTTTCATTTTTGGATTAGATTACCTAAAATGACCTTCATTTGGTTTCCAGCAGCAGATGACAGTATGGCTGATTTTTTGAAGGGAAAAATATGACTTGAAGGAGATCTATTGTGCTGTTTATCCACCAAGAATATTATGGAATCTAAGGATTTACTCCTTTAGTTCTTAACATCTTTATTCTCACATTTTTTTATCCATCCAACCCTCTTTTTCTAGAATAGTGTGAAACAGTCACAAAGCTTAAGCTTTTGAAGTCAATAGACAGTGGTTTCCATATGAATTACTGTTACCTAGTATGCTGATTTCACATATCTGAAGGACAAATGCTTTACATAAGGTATCTGTTTCCCTTCTTAATTATCAGTTAGGTTTTCCAGAGACCTACCAAAGATATTTTGCTTGGGTCATTCATTCCATCTATCCTAAGGTTTCAGCGCAAGGATGACATGGCATTAGAATCAGAAGTGTTCTACCAGTTTCTAAAATTGGGAATAAATTGGTATAAACATGGAATGCCCAAATGCAGTGTCGAAAAAGTAAAGTCAAGTCTCTAGTATAGTCCGTTCTAAACTGTTGAAAACATATATAAACAAGTTGCACATACACCATTTTTCTCTACAACTATGCAATTGTTTTCAGTGACCTGAGTCCTGGCTCTTTGCCCATGTTATTTTTATTTGCCTGGATTGTATTTTGATTACATATACTTTTGAGATATATATGTAGCTGGGATTAGGATGAAGAATATGGATATTCAGGAAGTAATCTATGTGTGTATAGGCTTCTGAAACAAATTTTTTCATAGTGGGAACAGTACTAGGATGCAGGTATTTGGGGTAGATGCAGAATGAAATGCTAGAATGTAGGTTAATAAAGCAATGCTGGACTGATGGGAGGAGCCTTGTCTGGTTACTGAAAAGATCAGAAGAGAAAAAAATGTGTGTGGGGGCAGAACAAGAACTGCTGAAGATGACATAGCCTATCAAGGAAGGAGTGAAAAGGGGTAGGGGAATAAATAGCTAGAGAAAGAGGGGAAACCAAAAATTGAGTCAGTAGTACACATAAGAACTGATTACTGCAGAGCAGGGTAATTACAGTTTAATTGTGGGAAGACTCTCTGATCACCAGGCAAATACATTTAAAAGGATGAAAATTTAGTATGTTTATGAGAATTCATAGTCTACTGTTTATTGCTTTTGAGGGTGTTATCAGGGCTGGTATTTTTTGCTACCACGTTGTTCCCTGTATTCTTAATGATAGTTAAAATAACTAGTAATTTTAAGCATCTGGTTTTTCTTGTGACAATGAGTACATGATTCTTTCTGAATATAAACTGAACTTCATACAGACTTCAGTTTACATGTCTCTATTTACATGGTGATATTGGAAAGTGAAGGTGTCAGCTGTGGTGCAGAAATAGAAAACCTTGAGAAAAAATCTGAAGGACATTTGCCTTCTTAACATCTTTGAGCAACAGCAAGTGTTTTTGAGGTAATATTAAAATTAATACAAAGAAAACAAAACAAAAGAAAAAAAAGAAATAACTCATCTTTGCTCTTAGATTAACCTTTCTCCTATTGAGCACTTAAAAATGAATTTATGAGTTCGTAATTCTTTTAAGATCTATAAATTCAACCATCATGTATTATCGCAGACCTGATTTTTGTGGTCTTTTATTTATGCAGACCATAACTTACAAATAACTCCAAATAAACTGTATTCATTTTACAAAGAAGAGAGTGTAACAGGCATGCAAGCAGAGTTGACAAATCTAGGGAAAAACAATTTGGAAAATATCCATGAAGAGGTGTTTAGCATAAAACCTTTTCATCTCAAGCATCTGTGTTTTGTCTTCTCAGCGTACATCTTACTGACACTGGCAGCACAAAGAGTTATTTGAATTAACAGACGGTTCCTTGAGTCTGGTGATTTGAACTCAGCAAAGGTGAAAACTCCTTCTTGCCCAGTTCGGTACATAGTTGGGAATGTGGGCTTCCTCTGGCTGCATCCGAACTAGCAGGTTAAAAGATATTCTGAGATGACTGTTTTGCCCATGGAGGTCTTATATTTTCAATAATTAGGCTTTTTAGGCCAAAGGAAGAGTTACTCTATGACAGCTTTCTCCCTTTCCCCACCTTCCTCCTATCCTCCAGTAAACAGAAATCTCATCGTCATAGTCTTATTTAGCAATACCTTAATATCAAGTGTATAAACGTTCCTGTATTTATTAGAAAAAAATATATATTTTAAAATATATTATTTTAGCATACATTAAAGAGGTTTGCAGTATTTTAGATATAACTTGCTAGATTTTTATCTGGAAATCTGAAATCTTATACCTTACCAAGGTGGCAGTTGTGATTTTTAACAGCTAGGAAACAGCTCTTTCTGATAGGCTTTGCATTAAAGGACTCGCAAGACTCGTACTCTAAACATTAACAGAAGTATTAAAGTCCAAAGAGAATGAGTATCCACCAAAATTCTCTGAGGTGTTACTCATGTTCTTATTGGTACTGTGTAGAGCTTTATAACCTGCCAGAAACAAAGTTCTAACTCTTGCTAAAGCAGAAGATACAGAAGTAGCTGTACAATCTGACCCACAGAAAAAAACAATGAAGGCAGCTGTGAATGCAAATGCTTGGATCTTTTTATTCACTGGGGAAACACTTATAAATCTGTTCACTTCAAATTATGAGCATGTTATTCTATTCAGGTGTTTAGGTACAAAACCAGTTAAATGCTGATTGCCTTTCTTTAGCACTCTGAAGTTCTGAGGATTTTCCAGCAAGTAAGTTTTTATCTTCAAATTTCACTTTTGTAGAATGACAGATAGTGTCCTGGAAATTATTTTAAGAAACTGATTTCTTATATATATTAAAAAAAAAAAAAAAAAAAAAAAAAAAACACACCTTTGCAGAGTGCTTCACAGACATGGGTCAAAGCCATGCATTAAATACATTTTGAAAGCTTTCGAAGGCTATTGCTATTCAGTTAAATACGGAGATAGAAGGTATACATTGCTTGTATATGTATCCACTACATATGTAGTTTGTAGTACGGTGTTTGTTTTGTTTTATTTTGTACTTTATGAAGATTTGGGAATTGTTATGCATTTGAATTGCATGGTGTTTCTTCTAATATACTGGGTGATCTTGATTGCTGAGGAGGACTATAGAGTACTTGCCTCTTACTCTACCTCATCTCCTTGTCTTCTTGGCAGAAGATGACAAAGTTGTGGATTGTTTATTTCTGTGGTTAGAAGATAACATACTTCTCATAGTACTGAAAGAGCAGGTGATATATGGAGAAGAAAATGGGGTAATTTTAAGAATTAAAGGAGGAATGGGAAAGCTATACTGTTGTAAGAAAAAAAAAAAAAGATTTCTGCATGTCTTTTTTTCTCTCTGAAGATAGTTTGGACACACAGATTTGTATGAGCAAGGATAGATTGCTCATACGTGCTTTTCAATATCCTTTCTAATAATGCTGTTATAGCGTGATCTGCCAACAGCGTTATTTCTAAAAAAAAAAAAAAAAAAGTGGGAGGTGTCCCTGCCTATGGCAGGGTGTTGGAACCAGGTCATCTGTAAGGTCCCTTCCGACCCAAACTATTCTATGATTATATGAAAAAAAAGTCTTAGAAGTGGTCCACAGACAATATCAGCTAAAATGGGTGACGTTTTCTTTATTTGCCCCAGTGACACTGATGATTTAGAGTTTGTGTAAGTAACTACTCCTGGATAATAGCTTGACTGTATGCATTTATAATAAATAAGAGACTATACACCTGAAGTTGTTCAAGGTAGTTATTGAACTTTGTATTAGAGAAAATTCAGATTAAATTGAGAAACACATCTGCATGCACACACAAACCATTAGATTTAAAGAATAGGCAGTCAACTCATGAAAATTGTAAAATTTATCAGATTTCAGTTTTATTTAAAGAGCAAGAAAATACATCATATCTTCAGCAGTCCTTGATACTTTCTCTACATAGATTAAAGAAACACTCAAGAACAACTGGGACATGTTTTAAGTACTAAATGGAAATAGGTTTTAAGGAAAATACATTAACTAATACAAAAAAGTTCCAGGGAGCTTTTTCAGTTAATAGTACTCCATATTAAGTGTATAATAAATGGCTAAAATATGTTAACTGGTCTGAAGGACCATTTCCAAACCTGACTGAAACTGTTGAAAGCCAGATGCTGCAGGGTAATGGTCCATATTATTTTGTTAAATGTATTGTTCAGTGGTTGCTTCATCCTATCGATAAGCATTTTGTTGCTGGCATTTACCTGATGCTATATTTTCCCACTGATGTTGTCTCTCAGCCTCTAACAGTACATTCATTATAAAGCGATGTGACCAGTCAAAGATCGCATGTTTCATATTTATTTTTCCTCTTAAAACCTTCGTATCTTTCTCGGCTCTACTGCCTATCTTTAACATGTGTTGTCACTTTAATTTGCAATAAACTTTAGAGTTTTTCTCCATTTCATTTTAACTTCAGGTTGTCAGTAAATCATACTATTTTCTCACTGAAACTTAGACAGACTTCTCTAAATTTCATCTATATGCCTTCTCCCTTCTGATAAAATTTTCAGCAATCCCTTGGTTATTTCCGTATCATTTACTGCAACTTCTTCTATTTTAGCCTCCTCTTTTCCCTGCCATTCTGCTGTGAGCAGGGGTTACTGGAGTCACGTCTCACTAATAATTGCACTGATATGGTAAGGCTGTTGTTATCCAGGCTGCAAGTGACAAAGGTGACAGTTCAGTGTTTCTGCAGTTGTAGGTGCTATGGTATTACACATTATATGTTACAAGGAAGAATTTGAACATTAAGATAATCCTATTTTATCCTTCCAATTTTACTCTTTTCCTAGCTTGTTCATGAAAAGCACAAGAACTTGAATAGCTCTGTGTGTATTGTTGAGCTTAGCGTGGAGGCAGCCTGTGGAATTGAGCGTGAGATATGTAGCCCTTCAGGCATGGCTCTCTGGTGTTTTCCAGTGCTCCCACAGGGCTCATTTCTCAGGCTCAGCAAAGGTTCTGTTTATTACTGTTCATGTACCTGACTAATAACATTATCCACTCCTCCTTACTGTCATAGAAATATTCAACTTATTGGAGGGATGATGGAAGAAACAAACTTTGTTAATAAGATCCTATCTGTATAATAGTCCTCCAAGGCTTTTATACATTGATATACTTCAGAGTAGTCCCTTCACAAGTTTTCCATCTGAGTGAATAAGCCATTATCTCACAACATTTTTTTTTTTTTGAACAGATTGGTGATAAAAAGGTGATATTTTTCTTCCCCATCATTTGCATGAAAACTATCTACGATGAGCTGGACACCTCAAAATTAATGGTTACAATGCAAAGATGTACTGTGCAAGTTAAAATTTGGCTTGAAAAAATCCCAGAATTAAATGTCTGTAACTGGGCAATCCTAAAAACAGAATTCTCATTAGGTAGTTCTCCAGTGTTTCTACAACAAATATGGAAATTAATGTGAAGAAGGCATTGAAAACAGCAAAGCAATGTCAGGCATGAAAATAGTTGCATAGCTTACAGTGGTTTCTTCCTACCCAGTTCTTTAAACCTGTCTGCCAAATACTTGTGTGGGTTCCTTTTATTGTTGACAGATTTCTCCTTATTCCTTCTCAGGTCTGTGAATTAGATTTCATGAAATAGAGGTGTGCAGTGTGAGGCATCAGGAAGTGCAAGGCAAAAACAGGAGGTTAAAGGGGGGAAAAAGGGTGACTGAGAATGAATACTATTTTCCTGCCTCATTCCCTCTCTACTACAGAAGTGAAGATAGCAGCTGCTGAAACAAAGAACAAGAAATATTTGGTAATAATCTCAGAGGTGTCATGTAAATGCCTCAATTAACTTTAAAACTGGAAGTAGTTTGATTGCACTCGTGATGCTTTGAGTGGGCTAACTAACCTGGGGAGATCACTATGCTCTAACAGGACTGAAAGTTGTACATCTCTATAGCATCGTGCTGAATCGGCTGCTTCTTGAAACATTTACTAGAAATAGTTGTTCTAATCTACATGAAGGGAGGAAGAAGACATAGCAAGGAAGTGGGATGTAATGCAACAAAGCTAATCCAGTTTTTCATTATTGCATGTTTATAGAGGAGTTTGACATCATGGAATTAATTAGTTGGCAAGCTGCAGTTTTAGCTTGAGCCATACATAGGATAGGTATCTTCACCCACGCAGTTTGAAATCAGCCTCCTTACAGCCACCTCTATTCACGGCTCTTCAGCACTTGGGAAGATTCAGAGCTGAGGCTATAAAACATTAGAAATACATAATAGCTTTGTACAAAACTCTGATAATCATCAGACCTTTTGCAAAGGGAGTCCTGGTGTGCTGTTTGAATAGCACAGTACAAATATTTCATCATTTAATTCCTCGGTCTGTGTCTCCTGGATACCAAGGATGTGTGTTTTCAGTTTATTTGGAAACAATGGTAACTCAAATTTGGAGCATATCTTGTTTATTGATAAAGGCAATATGCACATACTAAGTCGGTCATGTGAATCTCGTACTTTCACTTCATTCACTTTCTACTGAATAATTATTTGAGCTGTTTTTCAGGTAGCTGTTTTCCTTTCTTTAAAGGTGTTACTGAAATATTTTCTAACTTCTGCTATTTTTTTTATATCTGACCAAAATCCTTCCAGAAAATGTGACGTTCTGAGACAGCAATCGCTTTATTTTATTAAACATCTGTATGTCGTAACCTTCTGGTTTGTTTTACAGTTTCTTATCTGCTATCTTTGCAGCATTAGGATGCTTGAGTTAGAACTAGACATCTGCCTTCTCATTAAGGCAGATGTAGATGAGCAGCCATGAGAAAACAATGCTACAATTATTTATTTAAAAATAAACATTTACTTTGAATAGTCTTTCCCAGGATTTTAAATATACATTATACCTTTTGAGACAGGGTCAAAACCCACTACTGTTATTAAACTCCAATAACATAAAACTATTTTTCTTTGTAAAATGTATTTTTAAAAATATTTTTACCTTGTAATTTATGTGGAGAATATATTTAGTAAGTTGGATGGGTAAACCGTCTTGGAAAAAACACATTTCAGAAAAGCATAGAGCGAAGAAGAGATAACAAAGTAGAGGAAAATTTAAAATCTGTAGTGCATAAATATTAATTTCTTGCAATATTGTTGTATTGATTGTGTGTCTCTACAGTAATTAACAAAAATCTGTTCAGCATAAATAAAAATAAAAGAGCAATAGAGATATATTTCAGCTGCCAAATAGAATGCGGTAAGCTCCTGAAAGTAGAGTTAACATTTTGTTACTGTAGAACAAAGAAAATGTTAAAAGAACAAATAATTAAAACTACACTTTTGGATTTTCTTCACTAAATCTGCATCAGTCAGACTACACTACATAGCTTTTTGAAGTAGATGAGGTTTGCAAGATTTGCTTCTAAATTTTGATCTAATCATTTAATAGTTGAGAACTACTAAAAATTAACTACTTTAAAGAAAAGCTTTGTTTCAGTAAAATGGAGATCTAAGAGTCCAAGATGAATTATTACAGCTTTGTATCTTCTTTATAGTTTAGTTCAGTTTGTAATTCAGTTCTGTAGTAAAGGAATTATTACATAAAACCAGAGCCACTGAAAGCAAAGTGTTCCATTATTCTATGAAAGATGTAAACATATAGCTTCTTTTTTAATATCCTATAGATACTCCTTAATTCTTTTACTCATGTCATCTAAGCCAGTAAAGACCTAGAGCCTAATTCATATACATATATATATATTTTTCTTATAGCTCAGGAAAAGCGGAAGAAGATTAAGATTTGTATGTCAAAATGTCCTACATGGAAATATTTTCTAATAGACATTTTCTGGAGAGACTAAGCCAAGAGACGATTTTTTTTTTTTTTTTTTTTTTTTTTTTTCTTCTATAAAGAGGAATCTGCATGAGTTGGAAGAATCGTGACCTTAGTCATTTGAGGTTTCATGTCTGAATTAGTGGTAACTTGACAAGGGATTTAGTTTGGAGAGTTTTGCGCAAACATTGCTTTTTATATAGAAGACATTAAACCAACTATTACATTATTAACTTTCAAAAGTTTGTGAGGCAATGCATCAGATAAAGCTATGTTGTACCAACCAGTGTAACATTATTTATTATGTTTGTCTGCCATAACCTCCTTCAAGGATATACAGGAAGATCAGGGGAGTTGATACTAAATGATCTTTAAGGTCCTTTTCAACCCAGGCCATTCTATGATTCTATGATTATTTAAGGCACAATCTTATAATATAAATATATATATATACATTTTTAGCATCCACTGAACGTGGTCCTTGCAAGTTTGATTGTATTACTGACAAAGAAGAAATTAAGGAAATCAGTGTTAGCCAGCCAGCTGGTGTTGTGTGTGATATAACAATGTGAAAAAGGCAGTGAGTTAATGTAAAAAAAAAGTGGGGAAAAAAAGAGCACTGTGAATCAAATTAAAGGGTAACACAAATAGATTGAATATATGAATTTCATGCAGCGTGATATTATTTTGTAACATCTCTATGGAATATTCTTGCAGTAATTAAACAAAATGAGAATCTTAAGAAAACCAGGTATAGGTATTTCCATGAGACAAAGACTCTTTGTGATTTGGTGTTTGGATTTTTTGGGGGGTGAAAAATAAAAAGAACACACAATCTATTAATATCCTGCCCAAAGGAAAAGTTTGATGAATAGTTGAGATATGAAAAATATTTAATTCTCATAATACAATACTCTGTAATTTTTGGTGTATATTGTGTTTTTTTTTTTCTTTCCTTCTTTCCTGTAATGTGTGGAACACTGATAACATATCAAAGCAATCAAAACAATTTAAATTAGAAATTCAGATGTGTTGTATATAATATAGCTGTTCTTTATTCTGACATAGCAGTTCCTTTATTTCTATAGAATGGATAGGTGCTCAGGGCAGTTGGCTACAATTTTCCCACTATGATTTTATATGGTATTATATCTGTAAATAATCCAAGTTATTCCATAAATGGTGACATGTACTACCTTCCTATGATTTTGTATTCTACTTCCCTTATGCCCTCCAAATTTTAGTATTTTCAGTTCCATACTACATCCAACCTTTCTGACCAGGATTACAATAGTTAATCCTTGCAGTTTCAGGGCTAGGCACGTGCTAATGTTCCCCTAAAATGCGTGCTGATTCACCAGCTGATTGTTGTATGTTGAGGTGGATGTGAGCCATTTCTGTTGAATTTTAACTGTCTGTGTCTGTATCACAATACTAATTTAAGTTCTGTCTCTAATCATCAATTTTCATTAAACTTTCAGGAACTGAAAGTTTTTGAGAGCTGTCATATTTGCTTGAAATTAAAAGCTATTATAGTGGAAAGCCAGATGGTTTCTAAAATTTGGTCGGTAAAATTTGTTTCCCAGTGAAAGGAAAAGCAAACCAAAATGAAAATGGAATTTCTAGTTTCTCATTCTTTCTGAGCTATGGACTAACTTCTTTGCTGAGTTAAGAAAAAATATTATGAATAGTTTAAAAAGAAAACAATGATTTTTTTTTTTTAATATAAATATCAGTTTCTTATCTTTAGTTTAGCAGTCTTGAAATAAGTCTACTACTGGATTCATGAAACTTTGTAATGTGTGGTATTATCATTGTAAATGCTAAATATAAGAAGTACAAAGCAATTGACAATGAATGTCTGAGTTCTCCAGTCTGCTAAGAACATGGGACTTCTGATAATGCAGAAAGACCATAACATTTTTGCTTGTGGAGATTAAGTAAAACAGTATTTCTGCTGTCTGGGGAAATCCTCTGCCAGTGCATTAGCTGGCTTAAATAACTAGTCTTTCTCTTAGAATAATCTCTGCTCCAGCTCCTGTTATAAGAGGAAGAAGAGAGATCAGACAAGGCAAAGCAAACATGCACATTGCAGATATGTTCAGTGGGATTTTATACTGGAGTAAATTCAGGTTTATGACACATACTGTAGGTTGTCACCACCTCCAGCCCACCAAACTTCTCGTCTGATCGTGAATCAGCTTTGAAAGCATTGCTTTTTTCAGCCAGTGCATCACATTGCCTAAGCAAACACTCCAGATTGAAAACTGAGCAGCTCAGGAACTGGTTCGTGCATCAAATACCTGTCTCTTGGAGGCAGTGATGCTCTTTGTAGCACAGTCAGTTGGTGCTAAATTTTGATTTGTCACCACCAGTCTGTTAGAATCCACAATAACATAATTTAATTGTACTGTTAGATGTTAGTTCAGCTTGTTACCCAGCTTTTGCTGGAACTGGGTAGCGTAGGATCAGACAGCTACAACCAGTTTTTGGAAATCACAGCTTCTGTTTATGTAGAACTGAGTCCAAGTAGCGTATTCTTACTGACAGTAGGAGGTGGTTTGATAACAACTTCTCAATGCAAGTATTCTTGTATTAGTGACCTACATACATACGTGCTTTTTATAAAGAGCTAAAAGCTTTGAAGAGCTGTATGTGCAATGATAACTAATTGTGATATACAATACATTGTAAAGGCAAATTTCAACCGGTTGATCTTTCCTTACTGAGATGATCCCTGAATGTTTCATTTACTTTAAATGTGTGCTAATGCATGCTAGACATTAAATGAAATTGCAAATCCTATAGCCACAAAAAGGGGGGTTGGGAATGCAAATTGTTGAAACCATTTGGTGTAAAGAAAGGTAAATCCTGGAATTATATTCTCATTGGGTGAAAAAAAAAAAAAAAAAAAAAAAAGAAAGATTAGGAGATTGACTTTTTTAAGGGAGAAGAAAGGAGGATTCTGTTTTAACAAAGGGATATAAAGCAGCTGCTTCTCTACCCACCTCCCCTTATTAACTTTAGAATTCAACTTTAGAGGCACCGTCGAGAAGGTGACATTCACTGCTTGAGCTGGTTTCTCAATCTAAAAACCTAAAGATGCTTAAGTAGTATCAGTCATTGCCTGACTGGTGGGAAGAACCTTGGTGTGTGTCAGATATAATATATGAAAGTCATTATTGTTTTATTTTTTTCATATTTATTATCTAGTTTCTATGATTGTAGCTAAAAGCTAAGTTTTTGCTCTATTTAACCTTTTCAACATTGCCCAGAGCATTTCTCTAGAGTTACTGAACTGGGTTAAAGAAGTATGATTTTCTTCTTCCACAGACCCTCCATAGACCCAGCAGTTGTGGACAGGTTTGTAAGGTTAGTGTCTCCCATGAATCTGCAAACCACTGTGCTTAGAGGCAATGAGTCACTTTTCTAGGAATTCCTAATTTCCCGCATGTAGTTTATCTAAGATATTGTCATATGTTTCCAGGGTGTGGCAACCTTCAAAGAAAACGGGTGGTACCTTAAAAAGTACTTTTACATGTAACAAAATTATTCTTAGTCAGTGAACCTGCTTCATAGGCATGTATTTTCAAAATAATTTAAGTCACGTTTGAAGAATTTAGTGATAGTAATCAAATCTCAGATAGCTCTGACTTCCAGATCACTGCCTGAGCTGTTCACCAGAAACCCTTTTTTATATGAACTGATCCAAACAGATACGCTTTTATAGAAGATTTGCAAAGTATCTCACTGTTGCTTTTGAGATATTCTGTGTCAAATACATTACCAGTATGAAAGAACTGTCTCCTTCTTAGAAATTACATCCCTTATTCTAATAAAGACCTAACTCATGCGATCCATATACCCATTACCACTAATTTAGTTCCTGGGATTTGGGGTAAAATTTTGTAGGGATTCTTTTTTCTGCAGAAAGTGTGACTCCAGAATCTAAAGACTCTTCCCTAATATCCTAGTTGTCTGTATGCCAATTTGAGATTTGCTTGCTTCAAAAGCTTTCTTACTCTATTTGAAGGAACAAAAAAACACACAAGATAACAATAGTTGCCATAAATAAATAGAAATGAATGGAAGCTAAATAAAGCTGTTAAATTATGGGAGAACTGAAGAATAAAATTTGGTAGTGAGTGTACTGAATCTTCTGAGAACTGTCAATGGATCCCTGCAATTGAGGCAGCACCTGGATGTGATGGTTGGTCCTCATATCTATCACTGATAAGAAAACAAAACAAAACTAAACTAAATTTCAAGTTAAAAAAAAAAAAATACAAGAAAGAGTTAATTGTTTCATTTGTCCTAGAAGGGAACATAATGTGATCCATTTCAATCAAGGGAATTCATGGATGTATTGAAATGTAGAATTCACCATATCTTTACTAAAAATGCCTTCTGTATCTATATGTTCCAAAAATGTCCAAGATTTTGTTGGTTGTCTAAACAGGACATCTTCTATGACCAATAAAATTACAAATTACTAAGCTTTTTTTTTTTTTTCCTCAACAAGTACTTTGCTCTAAGAAAGCTCATTTGCTGTGGTAGCAGGGTAGCAGGCTTCTTAGATAAGGGATCTAGAAGATGAGATTATAAACATTGTTTTTGCAAGACTAACTTGTTTTCAGTTGCTGGCACATGAGCTCAGATAGGAAAAAAAGAGATGTCTAAAAAAAATTAACATGATCAATAATAGCAGAGAGACAGTTCATTTGAAAAGCACAGCGAATCATTCAGGGAGTTGCTATTTCTACCTGTAGTATTTTTCTACATGGAACATAAGCTGCATGAAGAGCTCTGCAACACTTTCAGAAATTTTGCAAATGCTCGCAAGTCTATAAACTCTATGCTGAATTGGGCAAACATGACTCGGGCTACTAGAACCATCATCCATGTTAGTCACACAATATAATTAATTTATTGTTGTTGCATTCCCTTGTAATACCACTATTCTGTTGTAGTCAGCTGCATTGCTAAAAGGTATTTAATTCTTTCTTAAAATGTAGCACAGTTACATATGCTCTTAAATCGGATTTATACTACTACACTCTAAGGAAGTATCTCTTCATATTGAAAAAGGATTTAGATATCCTCAAAGAAGTAAAGAATCCAGAATTCATTTCATGATAAACTAATATGTAGAAAGAGTATTCGTGCATTTTTTTTTCCTGCCAGGTGATTCTGAGATAATTGAAAACATTGGAACTCTCTCTTCCTAGGGCATATAATTTTGTAGGCATATGTAAAAATTGCAGTGACTTTAATATTCAAAAGCAATTGAGTTAATACACAATGAAATCCTTCCTATGGACTTTTATCTCCAAGATAGTGATGGAATATGTCAGAGTATCAGTTTCTGTAAACTGAATGGAGTCATTTAGATTCCATATGCCATTCCTTATTCTCCTTTATTTCCTTATCAAGATATTTTTTTTTCTTGTGATTGTCAAGTAGAAATTAAAGTTGTCCCTATAAGAATATAGGCTTTAGTTCCATCCTACTATTCATATTTTTCATTATTCTTAGAAGAATAGAAATACGTAGCTTGGTAATAGTGAATATAGTCCTTTCTTTTTAACATTCACATCAGAGGTTGAATACAGTATATGTATGGTTTCATCTTCTGAAATTTTATCCTCTTGGGATTTACTGCATTTGTATTTATAGGTGTTTTAAAGTTATACTCTTGGTGCCCTTCTGAAGAAATGCTGTTCCTCAAGCTCTTTGGAAATGTACCTCTGTTCTGATTGGCTTGGCAGTGATGCTGTATTATTCACATTTGGGTGACTTCTGATCTTCAGAACTATTGGGAAGGAGATTTTATTTATTTATTTATTTTTTTCTAAAAGGACTTTATTTTATCCTGAAATTTGGCAGTACCACAAAACATTTCAATCTATTCTGTTTATTATTACGCTGTGCCATGAAGTTTCTGCAACTGCAGTGTTATGCTTTGTTTCTGGGTAATGTTCAGGGTGGAATGTGATGTACTCACAGGATTTAAGATAGTAACTCAATTGTCTGTCTTGCCTGGACACAAAATGTGTTCCAAGCAACATTTAAACTTAATGAGAATGTGTGAGATCTGTGATAAATCTATATACAGCACATTGTCTGAGAACTTGTTCATATTAAAAATGTACTAGAAAATACTCTCCACCTTACTGACACTGATTCAGTTCTCGTTGTACCACTGTAAAAGACATTGATTATACGGGCTGTTGAATCCTTTTAAAATACCTTGCTGCATAATCTCATTGGATTTAATTGATAGGGTTACTGACAGTAATAGCAGCTCCTGGCATACTTTAATGATAGCCGTCAGTGTTGCTTGTCTTGGTGGAAAAGACATTATACCTATATTGTGGGGAGAGACTGAAGGCTTTTATTTTAATAGGGTAATTATTTTGTATTGTGGTTATCTTCGTGTGTATCTCAAACCAGATTTTTAATGTATTGTGCATTTTTTTTTAATATCTGAAGAATTATTATGGGTCTAGGGTGGGCACACAGATCACTGGTACCCTCTTTAAGTATAAGTCAGAGGTGAGGAACATAATTTAAGTTTCTTGTATTCAGTGTTAGAGGAGACAGAATTATTATTAGGAGACAGAAAAAGAATTATTATTCATTGGGAAGAAGAGTACAAAAGAAAGCAAACAGCAGTTCTGGCAGGTCTCTAGTATATATGGAATAACTGATCAAGGAGGGCAGAATGGATTGGTTATCTGTCTTAGGCAAAGTAATAACACTTCTTTTTCATTTAAAAATATATTATTATTATCAGTCATATAGTTATTTTTGTAACAATTCATTTGAAGGAGGGAAGGCTGGGAAAATATATTCCGTGCTTATAAAATAGCAGTTGTCTTACGCGCATACAGTACCTAGAGTGTGAGGGAAGAAAAGCTAGTATTTGGAAACTAGAAAAAAAAGTTTTTTAAATTGGTGCCAGTAGTGCAACCCTTGCCATTTATTGCTCAGCCTCAGCTTTCCATGCTGTGGCTGAGGGACTACCTGTGGCTTTAGTTGCTCCTGGAATTTCTCAAAAAGTGATTGATTTGCTGATTCAGAAATAATTTGTGAAAATGTTGCATTTTGAGAAATGTCTGGTTGTCTCTTTGTACCATGTCATATTGGTGCATTTGAACAAACTGGAAGTAATTGTTATGTTTAAGATCCTGATAGAATTTTAAACCTCAGACTTCTACTAGTTAAAACCAATAAATATTTCATTATTGGAGAAAAAAGAGGAAAAGTTCTGGCATACAGGTTTTTTTGTTCATTTGTTTATTTTTTGAAGGAAGAGGTAAACAGGACCTGATGCTTCTGGAGAATGAAAACTGACATAAACAGATGGTTTAAGAAACTACAACATATGTTGCTTTCTGATGCCTACGTAGATTTCCATTGATAAGTTGTAGAAGCACAATAAATTGAAATAAAACAAAGTCTTAAAATTATATTTGTTGTGGCTCCATAGCCACTCTGTAGAAGCCTAGTTAAATAATCAGAGGGCTTATTTCTGACCAAGTGTTTTTATTTTTTTATTCTTTGACAGCCACGAGCTGTCGCTGGTTTTCGAGGAACAGTACGATACGCATCAATCAATGCTCATAGGAACAGAGTGAGTATCTGAATCTGTATCGTGTCTGAAATTTGTATCATGTAGCTGAAAGCAAAAAATGTATTTGCTATTGATTTTGGGTTTTGTATTCTTATATGTCTTCATAGAAATTTATGCATCTAAATTTTGGGGCAGGATAATATAATTTATAGTAGTTGAGAGTAAAAATGTTCTTGTAGTAGAAATAAGAGTGATTTTAAGAGTTACCTTCATTCAGTAGCATTACAAGTTAATAAATTAAAAGGTGTAATTACTGAGTTTTGTAAAATACATCATCTCTACTACGTCTTCTTAGTATCAAACAGCTCTTCCAGTAGAGAGATTGGCAAGGTTATTTTAACACACTTCAACTTTTGTTTTGTTTCTCTGTATCTTTTATGGAAATTTATTTGTCTTTCATACTTGAAATAGGTGTCCTATTTAATTATAAGAATTTGTTTTACAGTGTTGATTATATTAATTTTCATATATAGTAATGTAAGTATCCACAGCAGTGAAGTATCTATCTTCACTTTTGTCTTATAGGTATTTGTAAGCTGCATTAGAATAATATTTCTTTTTCACAGGAAATGGGCCGGCATGATGACCTCTGGTCCCTGTTTTACATGTTGGTGGAGTTTGTGGTTGGGCAACTGCCTTGGAGAAAAATAAAAGATAAGGTAAATGTGGAAGTAAAACCAAAGAGCACAAGGTATATTTACTTCTGAACTGCACGCAAATGCTATGATAAAGATTCCAGTAAGAATCACTAGTTCATTAATTTTAACATTATGTTTTCTGGTGTTTTCTAGTATTACTTCTCATTCCTAATGTCAAGGTATAAAATGCAATCAAGTTTTATGAACTGTTTTAGTGGGAAAGTATAATGTTCTTCTGGTTTGAAAATGTTTTAAAAGGCAAAAGTGTATACGTACCACTTACTTTGTAGGTCTGTTTTCACTTGAGTGTTTTTTGAGTTCAGCTATGGGACACTGAACATTTCTTATCTATTTTGATTATTTGTGAAATGGACATTTATTTGCTGCTGAACAAAAGTTAATAAGTCAATGTGCAGTAGTGCTTTTAGGCACATATCACAGGTGAGATATACAAAGAAAACAGTATCTGATTAGCTTATTATTATTACTTCTTTCAGCTTCTTTTGGAATTACACTAAAACAAGGTTACTTGTGGTTTATGCATTAATAGATGACAATGTGGTGTATATAGGTTGCTTCTCTTTTTTTCGGTTTTGATGTACTCATCTTACACAAAGCAATTTTCTCATGTCCTAGTCTTCCACAGTGTATTGTGATGACCAAATATACACCAAAAAGTTACTGGATTTAAGATATTGTAATTTTTAAAACATGCTCTTAAGAAGGGTTGGAGTGTCTAATGATAGTCTTCTGTATCTGACAGCATTCAAACACAGAAGGAATGTAAATGGCTTTTCATATTCAATTTGAAGTTCATATATTATTTTTGCATATGTACTGACAGCAATGATAGAATCTCTTATCTTGCTGTGTGATGAAGAACTAACTACCTTCCTCAGTACCGTTCAGTGCAATATATGTACCCATCTGTCTGGTCAGTATTGTGTTGAATGGCTCTAGGATGCAATGTGAATATGCTGTAGCACAGAATGAAGGTGCTAATATTTGTTGTGTTTGCTCCTAGGAGCAAGTGGGCTCCATTAAAGAGAGATATGAGCACAGACTTATGTTGAAACATCTTCCTCAAGAATTCAACGTCTTTCTGGACCACATTTCTAATTTAGATTACTTTACAAAACCTGATTACCAGGTAAATATTGTTTACAATTTTGAATCTCAGATTTTAAATAGCAGAATTGTATGTTGCTTCATCTTTGATTTCCTTTGTGTAGTCTTGATAGTGATTGTGGGTTGTTCCACCACAACGTTATTTTAATGACCATCTAGTACCATGGAAATTTTACAGTTCAAAGATGTCATTTTTTCCCCTTTTGGGAACAGTAAAGTTTCTAAAAATTATTGTCAGTTGTTTTGCAGTCAATAATCTGTTAGGATTAGGTGCTATGCTGGTATTATTCTAGGCTCCACTAAGTGTTCCTTAAGTTACATTGATGAGATTGTTTTTCTCAGTGATAGGCAGTTTTCCAAAATCTTGAGCTCAGCACCTGCAATATATACAGCTGGAGCACAACATGCAACCATGCTCTTTTTTTTTTCATGCTGAAGTATTGCCTACAGAGATCACTAGAAAACTAAATAGTGATTTTTCTTTTTTGAAGACAGTATTGCCTGCTGAAATGGACAGTCTCAGTTCAGTGATAAAGTGGTGGGTGCTGAGAGAACACGCTGTAGAATATATGCTTTTATTCACTGAAGGTTGACCCATATTTTAACAAAAAATAAACCTCAAAATGTTACTCTGATCTATGTAAGTATTTAAAAAACAGCATTTGTGTTTGCATCATAGCAGAAATTATAGGAAAGATTTAAAGAAGAGTGATCTCAAAAATTACTTCAGGGAGAATGCTGAAGGTGTAAAGGAAGAGTAAAGGAGAACGGGACAGAGTGAATTATGGCTTTGCACAGTTCAATAGGATTTTAGAACTGATTAAGATAGAGAGTATTTTGAGGATTCTTGAAAGT
Organism: Oxyura jamaicensis; assembly: GCF_011077185.1. Classification (NCBI taxonomy): domain Eukaryota; kingdom Metazoa; phylum Chordata; class Aves; order Anseriformes; family Anatidae; genus Oxyura; species Oxyura jamaicensis. Next base: position 20,802,637 of record NC_048897.1, read on the forward strand.
AAGGATAAAATTGATACAATCATTTTGTGCAAGAAAAATGATCTAGACTTCTGATCATTTAAAATTGCTAAAAGTTATGTGTTTTTAAAGAAAGCCAGAGAAGACAAATTTGCAGCAGCATTCGTTGGAAGAAAGAATGAAAACCAGTTTTAGCTTTTAGGAAAAAAAAAAAAAAGTTTTTTTTTTAAAATATGATTTTTTGAAATGTTATGAAGTGATATAGACACAGCCTTACCACCAATGAATGGAACAAGACAAAGTTTTTTCCAGAGCAAGAGGAATATAGATGCAATTTCTTTCTTTCTCATGGACACAAGTTGGTCTAGGTGATTTTTCATGGCATAAAATCTGAGTGTAAAGCTTCCAGTCTGAAGTTTCAGTGGGATGGATGTCAGCATTAGATAACGTAAATGATACATGGTTCTAAATGACATAAATATATAAATCAATCAATCAGTATCATTCCATATATACTCCTGATTCATTTCCTTGTTTTTAATGATGTCACTGAATACATTCTTTCATTCTTCTCTGTTGTAGAGTCATTGGATGCTGCCCTACAGCAACTTAGTCATGTTTGTGTGTGTGTGTTTCTGCCTTTTTTGCCTCTTTTCTAATGGAAACACAGGGTTTGTTTGTTTGCTTGTTTGCTTAAAAAAACAACCAACAACAGAAGTTTGCACACCTTGTCTTTGAAATATTGGAAAATGAGAAATGATAAACATAAATTACTGTGTCCTTTTCTTAGAAAATTGTTGTCATTTGAAATCATGAAGAATAGGCATGCTGAATTATTACTGGAAGATATTTCTAAATTGCTTGTTCTCAGTGACAAAAAATGAAGCTTATCAACTTTTTCCTTCATTTTTAGCTTCTTATGTCTGTGTTTGACAACAGTATGAAAACATTTGGGGTTATTGAAAGTGACCCTTTTGACTGGGAGAAGAGTGGAACTGATGGTTCTCTGACAACAACAACAACTTCAACCACACCTCAGTTACACACTCGTCTTACTCCAGCTGCAATTGGGTATGTATGCACATTGTCTGTGGTCACTTAAAAAGCAGTCACAGAGTACCACAGGAAAATTAGTAGTAGTAGTAGTAGTAGTATTTTTTTTCTGTCAGATGCTGAATGAATAGAGGACTGGGCACATTTGAACCATTTTTCAGGTTCCTGTTTATACTATCCTGAAATATCAGCACTGTAGTTTGAAATTTAAAGCATTAAAAAATAGTAGCGCAGGAAATTGTATGTAAATTTGCTAGTCAATCCTTTGTTAAATCATATTTTCTAAAATTAAAGGATGCATACAAAGTTCAACTGTGTGGGAACCAGTTGTCTTCCGCAAGCCTTGAATGTGCTATTACCTGCAATTTCCTTGTAACTTTGAAAAATGAGCGGATCATTACAGGAAATTTGGAAATAGATTTTCCAAATGTGTGTTTTTCATATAACATTTAATGTGGTCTTTGAGACCTGTGATTAAGTAGATTGGATGAGATATAATGCTTAATAAAACCCAAACTCATCTCAGGGTATTGGAGAGTCACTGGGAATGTTTGTTTTGTTTTGTTTTGTTTTTTTAAGAGTTTTGTGTTCTTTTTGTGTTTTAACTTTCTGAATGCTTTTACATATTCCAAACGTGTTCTTCTGAGTCTGCTTCCCAATGTTTGGATGATTACATGAAAAGAATTAAAAAGCTTTGCATTTGTAAATATTTGTATTAAAATATTAAATACTTGCATTTATATTAAATATCAAATATTAAATATTAAATATCAAATATAAATTAAATAAAAATATTAAATATCATATAAATATAAAATAATAAATATTTGCATTTGTGCATTTGTAAATATTCTATAAGCAACGATATTCAAAGAGGCTAAAATTAATAGCTATGTAATAGTTGAAGAAAGTCAATTTTTCTCATTTAGATGCCAAGATCATATAAGCTAATAGTGGTCCGGGCAGCTTAGAACAGTATTAAAGAAAGTAGGGCACTTTCTGCTTCAGCTGTGTGATTCCATCAGCAGTGAAGAAGCAGCATCTCTGAGAGTAGATCTTGGAAACTAATTAAGGGAATCTAAACTTCAAATATTACTGTAAACCAGCAGCCTTCTAGCATATACATCCATTTCTTAAATGCTTTATTAACTAAAAAGCTTTTGAGTTTATGTTTAAAATCTTCTTAAAAATCATTAAGTTCTATTAATGCCTTTTGATGAACAGGAATAATTTTAATCATTTGAGTTGCATCATCCTCAAATGCATACCTGTTGCTTGTAACAGGTTTCTCTCAGCTCAGATTTCTCTCTGCAATATTAAGCCATTAATGAGATAACGTCCCCTTAATCCTACACAGATTAAAATGGCATAATTTTAGAAATAGATACCTTATATGATGTGTGACACCAGAAACGATATATTAGGCATTCACTGGAGAATTTATTTGTTTATTTTTATTATCTTAGCCTTGAGATTTGGAATTTTTTTAATATGAATAATCTGAAATTAATACTGGTGTAATGGAAATGATTATCATTGAGTCAGAGATGAGACAAAAATTACATCAATAGCCTTCTAGTAAAAAGATGAATTTTTCATATCTTTATATTCTGTTATACAAGTTATTCTAGTTAAACTAGCAAACACATGGATTTGCACCAGATGTGCAATATCTCTTTATGTTTTTTTGTAAATGTGCACTTATTAAAAGTTATTTGAATAGAATCATTAGAACCCATAGAGTATTGGCTGGGCTATGGTTAAAATTGTACTAGTTTGAGAGGGAATATATTACTTTCATACATATGAAGTATGTGCATGTGTAAGGTATTTTCAGACTTTGCTACTGTCTTTATTTTTATTTGAACAGTCATGAGTTTGTCAAACTGTGTTTAAACTTTCAATCCAATCCAAAGGTAGCTCTCCTCTTAATAAAAAGAGAAACTGGAGGAAACAAGTAGAAAGATCAGACTATAGTAAATAGCATTTGCTAGCATTTGCTTTTCATCAGGAGTAGTCGTTGAAGCCAGGTACAGTAGTTTCTGAAATGATAACACTGATTAACCACATTTTATATACTATCATCCATTCATTTTGTTTCTGTACAGTATAATAAGTAAGACATCACAACTCTGTAAAAACAGCCCAGGATATTTATCAATCAAAGAGACTTTTTGATTTCAGGAGTACAACCTATATGAATGTCATTGTAGTCCATTCCTATTCCAGAAAATATCAAGAGGAGAAAATTATTTCCAGTTACTATAATTTGTTATATGCTGATACTAAGTGATTGATTAATTTCATTCTAAAAAATAAAAACATTTCCAACTGAACAGTGTTTATTGAGGGTTTTCATCCAACAACGGAAGAAAACAGTATTTATCCAGTGCTTCATAATAGTTAAATATGATCTCTAACAAATTTACTTCAGAAATTGCTTTCAAAACATTCAGGAAGTAATCTTTAAGTGATTATTTGTTGGTTTATTCCTTTGGTTGTGTGCCTAAATTAAAGAAACAGAAATTGAGAAACCTCAGAATTAGCTTTTTTAATATTGAATAAATTACAAAGTTTAGTTTTCTACATAAGCATGCTTTTGCTTGCAATTTATTTTTTACCTTTTATTTTAATAGGATAGAAAATCATTTAAATGAGCACATTAGAATCTCAAAATTTTCACCTTTCCAATGTTTTTTTTTCTTGCTACTTCTGTAGAATTGCCAATGCCACTCCTATCCCAGGAGACTTGCTGCGAGAAAACACAGATGAAGTGTTCCCTGATGAACAACTTAGTGATGGAGAGAATGGTATTCCGGTTGGTGTCTCACCAGAGAAAATACCAGGATCCCCTGGCCATCAACGTCCTCAGGAAAAAGATGTTTGGGAAGAAATGGATGCAAACAGAAACAAAATAAAACTGGGGATTAATAAGGTATTTACAAATCTGTATTGCAAAAATCTTCTTCAAACAGTTTCCTGTCCTCATGATGCACAAAAAATTATTTAATAATTAATTAATAATGCAGTTATGCTAGTATGAATTAAATCTAAGAAAACTTGTCTAAGAAAACAAGATTTATGGCAGATTTATGGTCATCATATTCATGTTCTTTAGACATGATCTTAATTTTTGCTCTCTGAGTGAAACCAAAGCAGATTTTTTGCATTTTGCATGTGCAAAAATTAGATACAGAATATAGAAAAACCAGTTTAATGTTATTCTTCAACTGACAAATTAAGATTAAGTGTGATTAGTAGTATCCATTTAGTTCATATGGTGTTTTTGTCTCCATAAGATATGATACCTTCCTACTGACCCAAAGAGATTCATGGCCTAATCTTTTGGAGAGAATGTTGCTTAAGTTTGAAAAGTGGTCCTTTGAGAAGTGGTTCCTGTCTCTCTTGTTCACAATCACAGCATTTCATATTTGCAGACACAATCACTACACTTCACATTCAGAGCATGTAGTCCTTTTTCTTGATTCTAAAAATATTTTGAATAGCTAAAGAGGGATGTGTTCTTTAGATAGCTGTCTAGTCTTAAGGCTGTTATTTTCTGTTTGCTAGAAAAAATGTAGTGTGTGAGAGAATAAGACACAGGTGCCTATTTTCAAAAGTGATTAACTTGTTTACTTTTTATTTTATTTTTACCAAAGAGGGGAAACCAGATTGCTCTGGTTTAAACAAATACAATTTTTATTATTTGCACCTGCTGAAACTAAAGATGATCATGATTTTCTAGCTCTGGGTTGTGCTAGTTACTATACAAGATAGAGCGCAGTTGGAAAAAAAGTAATTCTAAGTCACAAAAATATTTAGTAGATTTAGTGTATAACAGTGTTATATGCTCCAGAGGATCATAAAGCCAACTTGGAAACTAACTTTTCGGTAGTAAGAGCTCTTGGCTCCAATGCAGACTGATGATGCTACTAAGTGACTGGTTTCAGACTCCTATTGAGGAAAATTTTTGAGACAGGTATGAAAAAATCAGTGTATATTTAAGCACAGTACTGAGTTTTTGAGACTCCTTTTCTCAGACCTACACAGAGCTACTATATTACTGGTAGTATGTTACTAGGCCCTTTTTATCTTTTGTAGGTATGTGCTGAAGGACATACCTAAACTACCTTACACATGGCATAGACTTAAGGAACTTTCCAAATACAAATTGTCTTATCAGTGGATAAAAACCTGGATGGTATTCACCATACAATACCATGTCTTCCTCTGTTTTGCCATTCCTACATTTTTACTTTACTTTCTGCACAGGCTGCCACAGAGGAAGAAAACAGCCATGGACCAGTGAATGGAATGCTTAATGCTCCAAGTCTCGGTTCTCCAATTCGTGTCCGCTCAGAGACTACCCAGCTAGACAGAGATGTCCCATTAGTTCGAAAGTTGCGCTCAATTCACAGCTTTGAACTGGAGAAGCGTCTGACGTTGGAGTCAAAGCCAGACACTGATAAATTTCTTGAGACCTGGTAAAGAAATTATTTCTAATTTATTTTTATGCTTGGATCTTTTCAGAATATGTAGTTAAGATAGTATCATCTTTCCACTATTACTGTATCAATTAATAGTACTGTGTGAAATCCAAAAATAGAGTTGCTGAGCTGTGCTTATGCAAGCTACAGCAAGCAGTATTCAGTATGTTCATAATATTGCTCAATTAATGGATTTTGCCACTAGGCTTCTGCTTTTTTAAGAAAACAGAAAACAAAAAACAAAACAAAACAAAAAAAAACAACAGTGCTAGTCTACAGCTAAAGTCAGATTTATACTCTGGAGATATTTTTTATTTTTTTTTAATTTCAGGCCCTAATGGTGTAATGCTAGTGTTTTTTACCTTTTTCTTTACTGGGATAGTCTTGACAGTACAACCCATCCTAAATAAGAATGATGACATCAGGTGCTCAATGGAGCTAACAGTAGAGCTACTTTATATGAGATGAGAAGGATAGCTTACAAGGAATTTTTATATAAATCTAGTTTTCCTCTACTGAAGATAATCAAATGTAGCTTACATCATTTGTAACTAATTCAGATATTAATTTATTTTCTTAAGTTTGGAGAAGATGCAGAAAGGCTTGAATGCTGCGCCAGAGACTGTGGTTGCTGCTGTTCCCCCTCTTTCTCAGAAAACACCCAATCCTGCTCCTGTGACTGCACGCATGGACCATGTTTGGCACTATGATGAAGAATATCTTCCAGATGCTTCAAAGCCTGTGTCAGCTAGTTCTCCAGAACAGGCTGATGGTGTTGTTAGCAGTGGATTTGTAGCTGTCAACTTAAGCTCCTGCAGGCAGGAGGTTGATTCTAAAGAGTGGGTGATAATAGATAAGGAACGGGACTTGCAGGATTTCAGGACAAATGAAGCTTTAGGGCACAAAACAACTGGAAGTCCCTCAGATGAAGAGCCAGAGGTACTACAAGTTCTAGAGGATTCCCCTCCAGAAGAGCAGCCCAGACAGGGTGGTTGGGCAGGAAACAGTGTCCATGCCAAGAACCAAACCTCAGGGGTGGAGTTTGTTCTAGCCATGGAGTGTCATCCTGCCGCTTCCGAACAGCTTACAGATAAACTGGAACTTCTGACTGGAGCTGCTGGACAACTTCTTGCAGCCACCCCTACAAGTCCTATGGAAGCTCAAGCAGAAGGAGCACTCACTCCGGTAAGAGAAACAGTCACTGTTTTATTAAATCTCTCTTTATTCAAATTTATATATGAGAAGATAGTAATATTTAATGAAAGTTACAGCCAACTCGGTAGAAAAAGAAAATTCTCACAGGCTACTCGCTGATTATAAGGTATGGAATATCTGCCATGGTGAAAATAAGCTAGTCAATGTAATTAACTATAGCTGTACAATAAAACTTCAAATACACTTATGTTCTCATGGAAAATGCAAGATATTATATTTCACACAAGATTATATTTTGATATTATACATTGTGAATTTACTAGCTTACAGTTTCATTTTGTGTTTTTCTACAGAACAGTGTTGAACAGCAAGATTTTTGAGACTTATTTCAAAATATCAGTTGCACAAGTTTTTGATGTATTAGAAACTTGTGGAGATGAAAATTTAATTTAAATTGCTCATTTGTTTTCAAAGGTTCAATTTCTGTATTTTAATATTAGTTTTAGTAAAACAGACCAGAAGGAGCAACATTTAATCCTCTACAAAATACAAATTATCAGATGCTTTTATGTCTAAAATCATTAAAAGCCAGCATGCAATTTTGTATATAAATGTAGTATATAAATGTAGTATCCCACTGTATACAAACTTGTCTCACTTTGGGGAAATGGCTACCTTACTTAAAACTGAAAGTAGAGGTGATGGAAATACCATGTAATACAGCGCGATTAATGTGCAATAGGGTTATCTGGAAAGGTAACAAATTCTGTGCAGAAAGAAAATACAAATTGTTTGGCTGATTTATAAATTGGAAACAGATTGTGTCTATCCAGTGTGTCTATTCTGACCGTGACTGCAGTTTGTGGTAGTCTTTCATCTGCTTCATTAGCTCTTGAATTAAAGCCAAACAAAGCCCAGCAGGATATTTTGGGTGTCTTTTGTTGATGGTATTCCACTTCCCGGAAAAGCTGTTTAAATATTCCTTGAGGTTGGTACTGGAACCTAGCTGTTCTTTCTTACAGGTGAGCATCCTAGTTGCTTTGTAGGAAGACATTCACATATATGTGGCTTCATGTAGTAGTTCTCTCTATTCCAGAATCCTGGTGACCTTAGGAAGCTGTTTCAGAGCTGTTTTTCTTCTTCCTCAAAGTGTTTACCCACCTGAAACAATTATTTGAATGTGATCCTTGATCATGGACTTTGAGATGACTGAAAGATTGTCTGCCAAAAGTTTTGTTTCCAGCTGAGCTTTACCTAAACAAGCAGATTCTTTTAGTTGTCAAATATTTATAGGTAAGTTGCAAATGGTAGCTAACTCTCTAAAATATCATCTGCTCAAGAAGTGAGACAAATTATATGAAAGATCATGCTCTCCTTAAAGATCTCTACTTAATATACATCTGTTTAGAGGTATCATGAAAGGCTGTTAAAACCAGGCAGAATAGACTTCCCTAATCTTCAAACTATTTGCCATGTGAGGTTTGAGAGTTGCTGTTTTTTTTTTTTGAACAGTTTTATTGTTGAACTAGGCTTATATAATAGAAATCCATCTGACATCCCTTACAGAAGTAAATTAAATTATATTAAGGAAGGTAGTTCATGCTAAATTTCATGATGATGCTGTATTTTTTCTGTAATAGCATCATTTTTTTTTCTTTACCACGTACAAAAATATCTAAAACTAATCTCCTGGGGCTCAGAGAGGCTGTGTGCTGCCAGCTGGTTCATCTTATTAGCACTCCTGATGTACAACAACTGCTGCCAAAGCCATAACATTTAGATAAGAGAGTCTCCTTTGAATAGATACAAAGATAATTTGGACAGATACCACCAACCCTCAATAGATAGGCCCAGAAAAATTTATACTTCTCATACTGTATGATTTGGTTCTTCAGATGCTTCTTAACATTGGACCACAGAACAGTTAGATCAGACTGGGGAGCAGAATTAAAGTTACTCAATACCAGTGTGAAATGCCTAAGATGATATGATTCCAACAATAACGATGCTTGGAAAGACTTTGCATAAGTTGAAAATTGAAGTTAATCATAGAATCATTCAGGTTGGAAAAGACCTCTAAGATCATTTAGCCTTTAGCCTTTAACCTAGTACTGACCAGTCCACCAGTAAACCATGCTACCAAGTTCTACGTCTACATATTTCTAGGAGACCTCCAGGGGTGGTGACTCAACCACTTCCCTGGGCAGCCTATTGCAGTGCCGCACAATCCTTTCAGTAACTAAATTTCTCCTAACATCCAACCTAAACCTCCCCTGGTGCAAATTAATGCCCTAAGTGTTTACAAAACTGTAACAACCTTAACTACAATCAAATGGTTTTGTTCTTTAGTTGTTTTATCTAGGTAGAACCTTCCTGACAAACTATACAAATAATGAGCAAAGGGTTGCATTTCACTTTTCTGCTGATTTGAATTATATTGCATCTGTTACTAAGAGCAAGCCTGGATCCAAGAATGTAAGTTTGGGACCATACATCAAATGATGTAAAATAAGTGTTGCTAAAAGGGTTTAAAAGTAGATATTGAGATTACAGTAGTACAGAATAGTAGCTTTATTTAATTTCTGAACAGTTTACTCATTTCCAATGGCTTGCAACTGTAGGACGTCAGCATTCATAGTTATCATGCTTATGAATATACTTCCCATATGCATTCCTAGTGACCTGCTACATTATCACTTAGTAGAAGGTACAATTAATTATGTTCTTTGAGCTTATTCTGAGAATCTGAGAATTCTGATAGGTTTGTTAAATATGCAAACAATTTAATGTTACAAAATGTGAATCAATAAATAATTTTCCTGTTGTAAATACTTTTTAAGTTTTATTCTTCCTTTTATGGGAACAAGGCTTTATTGCTCACTAAGTAGTAGCAAGGATATTTCTGTATGAGAAATTGAAGGTTCAAATACTCGCCCCTAATTTTATTTTCTCCTGAAGGAAAGAAATTACTGGTCTTCAGTCCTTCCATCTGTAGATAAATGTTCTTCTTGAAATCATGTGTGTATGTGGATTTCTTGTAATTGATAATATCATTTCTTACCTGTTTCAAACAGCATCAGCACCCCTAATAAGAACATAAGGTTGTAGTAGTTCAGAAAGGAAACCTGAACTCAAAAAAAAAAAAAAAAGAAAAAAAAGAAAAGAGGAAAACGTGTAAGTTATTGGATTGGTGATGAGCAAGTTTTAAGCTTAAAAATTTACAGCAAATTGTGCTATCCTCTATGAAAAAGCCTGCCTGCAAGAGAGCTAATTTTCATGTTATCAGTCATGGTTTTCCAGTCGTTATAACAGATTCTATGTGCTATAACCAGATTATCCAGCACATACCAGTTTGATCTGTCTCAGTCATGTGCTCCTGCTCACATTTCTGTTGAATTACTCAGAGCATGCTATGCTGACTGTATGCTTTCATGTTGGCTTTAAGTAGACTTTGGCTGCAGAAGGACAGACAGTACTTGATTTGCTGTAACATCTTCTAGAGTGAAGTTAATTTGACAAAAGAATTTGAACTGATCTAGACTGTTCAGGAATTTATATTGGGGCAGCACTTTGCATCGTAGTGCTCTCTTTTTTTTTCTTTCTTGATCTGGTTCTAAGAGCCTAGTGCTGGACCTGCTGTGTTGTTGAACCAAGGCCTCATTAATGTACTGTGTTTGGATTGAATTGCAATGACTGCTATACTGTGCATGCACAAAACTGTTTGCAGCATATGATATTTGTCAAGCAGATATTTTAACACAGAAATAATAATGGTGTTAAAGTAATCCAATATATACCATTTTCAACTTCAGTTTAAATTAAACAGCAGTTTGCTCTGGTCACACTTGGTTGGCAACCTAATATAAAATATATATGCATGGTAATAGAAGTTGTTTGACTGTGAATCTACTTATTTTTTACTACTTAGTAATATTTCTGAAATTAGCATTTTATAGATTGAGGTGCTACTATGTTGGATCAATGAAACTGCTCTTAAACTTCCATTTATTTCATAGTTCTTAGCTGTATAATTTTCATGTACCTTCTATCCTCAGTTGCTGCTTTTGAGATGCTGGATTTTTTTTTTTTTTTTCTCTTTTCTAAATGCTCGAGTGATGGATGTAGTTCAAGATGAAGCAATTGTTGATGGATGCTCCAGGCTAGTGTCAGTATGTCCTGCAAGTTCTGTCCCACATTTGGGAAATTTCATCAGAACTGTTTAGTGCTAATCTTACTGATTAATCCTGTAAGCTCTGGTTCTTAATATACACTGCTATAGCTGTAGCTGTACAGTCACATTTGTAAAGCATGCAACGGGTGCATATGCTAAGATTGTAGTTGTCACAGAGAACAACACTGCTGCATGGATGTGCTAAGCATTTTGCAAGGACTAGCCAACAATCAGCTAGCCTCTGTACACAGTGTCCTTGGAACAGACGGTGTGAGTTTATTAACAGTGCCCTAGATCCTGACTGAATGACAGGAGCCAGCAAGAGAAAGAATGATCGCTTATGACGTTGGGTTTTTCAGAGTTGATGGAAAATCTGACAATTAGACTTCAGATACCTCTTAAATTAGCAGCTCCAACCTGGGAGAAAGTTTTCAATGGAATCATCTAAGAAAATGCATGTATGCAGGACATAAACAAGAATTATTTAAAATACTGATTTTTGAACCTTATTTTTTCCCCACCATGTTGTTCTCACAGCTCAACTCATCTCACATGCTGCATTTCTCCACTCCAAGAATTTCAAGTCCCATCCTCCGCACCATGAGCCCTATAGCCTATCTATCCATCCACTCGGACCCTCTGAAAGAGGCTGGTTTACCAAGGAGTCAATCAGCTGAGAGCCACTCCTCTTCCTCACGCTCAACTGGTCGTAGGCAGCTTCCTGTCATTCCCTGTGGCAACAAGTTTCCCCCTGTCATTCGCATCTCAAAAGCACAACTTCAGCAGGTGAATAAGCCTCGTCTTCATAAAAGCGACTGCATTGTAGCAGTCATCTGCAAAGTTTATTTTTTTTAGTTGCTCTGCACACATTGGTAGTATGCATAGGCTAGTCATACTGCTGTACACAACATCTTACAAAATATTTTGAAAGACAAGGTCAAGTTAGTTAATCTCATTAAGGAACAGAGTCAGGAATATTCTTACAAGAATATATATCGTCCCATTTAGAGGAGTAAAATTAGAGAGAAGAATATTTAAAGAGATGTTGTTTTGGGTTATCATGATCTGCAGTACCGAACATTTCTGAATGTTCTAGTAGATTCACATCCTCAGAGGGATTTTCTCTTGGAAACGTTAGGATTAATAAATCCAGAAAACAAAGTTTTCTTTCTTTCAGAACTAAAAATATTTTTAAAGGTGTTTGTATAATCAGTACTAGTTAGATTTTTGAATTGGGAACACATATTAAAATTTGGAGTACTGTAGATGATTTTAATGTGAGAAAATAGGATTTAGAGCTAGTCAAATTGCTATTTTGGCATCAAGAATTCATTAATTGTTTGCAGTATACAAAGCAAAGGTGGGAATTAATGGGGATAATGGCTGATGGAAATGTCAGTAGAGAAAGTAAAGTTTTCATAGTTTTGTATTCCCAGTTTATTTACAGTATGAGATAGATAAAGGCTTAGAATCAAATTGAAGTAAACCATAATTTGTGTATTAGCCATAAAAATTTGCTAAGCAGTATCAACTCACATTGACCAGTAAAGCAGTATGATATAGCATCGATGCATAAGACCGTAACATATCATCGTCATTTTACCATTAATATTTAATTTGGATTATATTTTATGTTGTCTTTTATTTCCAACCTATTTTTCAGTATAACTATTTCTATGTGAAAGACATATTTTTCTTCTATGAAGCATGCAGAGGAGTACTGATCTTTTAAAAGTTATCCATCAACGTTAGAGTCTTTCAAACTTCAGTATGATCAGTGATAAGTGATAACAAGGTAAACAAAGTAGTTAGCGTATTTATGTCAGCATTTGGTCTTCCTACCCCAAAAGCAGTATTTTTTCCCTCTAGGCTGTTTTTTATCTAAATACAAAATTGTGGTAATTCTGCCCTCAATTTATGGAAATGGACAAACAGTAACTCACAGAGGTTCATTATTGTGAACTTGATGACATGCCAGAATACCACATTCTTTATGATGATTGAAGTATTGACTAGGGAAAAGGACTTTGTAGAAATTAACTCATTAGAAATTAAGCTTCAGTATTTTCAGTATTTGTATTCCTGGTTGCAAAATTACTTTTTTTTTTTTTTCTTCTTTTTTTTTTTTTTTTTTTTTCCTGTGTATCTATGGTTTAAATTTTTCAATCCAAATGTATTGCAGGTGTCATTAGCAAGCTGCTCACAATACTCAAAGTAGGTTTTCATACAGAGTTTTCTCTGGCTTCCTTAGTACTCTACAGATGAATACAGCTACAATATTAATGGGGGCTGCAAAGTGATATACTCTTTTGTCGTGTTAAAAAGAATAGGTATTGTTCAGGTACTGCTACTGAGCAGAGTGGAAAAGGGAAAGGGAGAAGATTATATACAACATTCAGAGCCTTCTCTTTCTTTTTACCTGGTAAGTCTCTGACTGCTGTGTTCCTTTTCAAGCTGTGATTTTTGATAGTCCTGACTCTACTGAGAATGTAACTTCCAGTGTTTCATTTGCTGTGGAAACTACAAGCACATGAATCTTCAGTTTATTCCAACAATGAAGGCATTGCGTGCTTTTTGGCTCACTGAAGAACTGACATACTTTTGCAAGTCCTTCAATTTTCTATGTCACAGTAATGTTAGGTACTTAGCAAGTAAGAAAGATAAATACGCATGTTAATGACATGAAGCACTTATCCAGTTAAATACCAAAAATAATTTGAATGCTATTATGTATTATACTGTATAAATATTTGGTATTGAATATATTTTCCTGTATTTCCTACTGTTTTCCATTTTGTTCAACATTGATAATTAATGAATTGCAGAGGTCAGGGATTTTTACTGTTGAATTTAGCTTCATTTGCTAAAAACTAAATGATGATAGCATTTGTTCCTGAAATCAGGCAAGGGAGTTTTCTTTCTTGATTGTTAATGAGTGAGGCTTCAGGAGCTGTAGCCCAGCCTTTAGTTTGACATCAGATAGGAGAGATCGTGAAATTTCTGTGTATTCTTCATCCACTAGTGCACTGAAGGTTATAGGATGTAGGTCTACTTTAATTTCTTCTATTAAGATAACTCCTCTATTGCCATACTTGTATGATGTAAGAGAATTGGAGTGGTTTGTTTCACCTCTCCTTAGTTATTCAACTTGCAGCATTAGAGCCAACAAAAGACAGAATGAATTCTTTGACAGTACTTGAATCTGAAAAGTGGGGTCACAGTGCCATTAGCTTCCTTTTCTTAAATAGAGTGGTCAAATTGTACAGCAATACCTCCTGAAACAAGACAGTTTTCCTTCTTTCTGTGAATTTTTCAGCCAGGGAACTTCTCTGAACTTTGCTCATCAGAGGAATGCATAGAGTGTGAGATCCATGGAAAATGTGAGTGCAGTAACAACAGGCCAGAGCTCTGTAGGAAAAGATTGCTTAGGTAGATGTTGTGCTAAATTTATAACTGTTTCTTGAGAAACAATCAGAATTAGTGATCTTGGATTTCAGTCTCTTAGTTTCTCAGATCTAGTTCTTTAATAAGATATAAAATCCTTTTCTAGCTGTGGCAGCCATCTAGAATAAATCTAAATTGGCTGTCTGTTTCAGATTCAGCCCTGAAAAAAAAGTGGATTCCAGATTTGTATGTCTTTTTGACATATCTTCATTTTTTAAAATACTTGATGAGACGTACAAAAGGGATTAATTTTATTTTAATGATTTTGTGGTTGTTCCTTCTCAGGTAAAGCAATTGGAATTGGTTAGCACTTTCACAAATACTTTCTCTTAGGTCTTATTTTTTCCCAATAATCTACCTTACTGCAACAGTTTACAAACTATTTTATTGGCATATAATTATGTTATTAGTTACAAAATGCTCTGAAATCTTTCTACACAAGATGATGTGGAAATCAAGTACATATTCATATCCAAGATTAGAAGTAATATGCTGATCTGACTTGGAAAAATTACCTTAATTTTTAAGCATTTCACTGGAATTCAGGGGCCTATGGAAGAATAAGGTAAGACTTCTTGACATGTTCAAGAAAAGAGATGTATACCCCTTGTAATAGTCATTCTTTTTTGGATATTGTAGGTTTTTCATCCAGGAGTACATGTAAATGTAAAATTTTGCCATTTTTCATGAACTAATTTGAGTACTGTGTGCAGTTCCGGGCACCACAGTACAAAAAGGACATTCAACTGTTGGAGAGTGTCCAGAGGAGGGCGACAAAGATGGTGAAGGGCCTGGAGGGGATAACGTATGAAGAGTGGCTGAGGTCACTGGGCATGTTCAGCCTAGAGAAGAGGAGGCTGAGGGGGGGACCTCATCGCCGTCTACAACTTCCTCGTGAGGGGTTGTGGAGAGGCAGGTGACCTATGCTCCATAAACACCACTGATAGAACCCACGGGAACAGGGTGAAGCTGAGGCACCGGAAGTTCAGTCTAGATATCAGGAGGAGATTTTTCATTGAGGGGGTGGTTGCGCACTGGAACAGGCTCCCCAGGGAAGTAGTCACTGCACCAAGCCTGTATGAATTTAAGAAACGTTTGGACTGTGCACTAAGTCACATGGTCTAAACTTCTGGGTAGACCTGTGCGGTGCAAGGAATTGGACTTGATGATCCTTATGAGTCCCTTCCAACTCAGAATATTCTATGATTCTAATTTTGGCAGGTATCACTAGTCTGCAATAGCAAGAGATTAATGTTTACGTTGATTTCCACATTTAATAATTGCTTTCTTACCCACAAAGAAACAAAAAATACAAAATGCTCCTCTATTAGCCTGTTCTTTAAAATTATTTTTAGTTTGTCAGTGGTTTTAACTTGTAGCTCTCATGTGCATTAGGACTGAATTAGAACTCACCTAGCTAAAGTATTGGTTTAGCATTCTACCTGTCTAGAAATGTCAGTAATGGATATATTTATCCAATGTAGAAATACTACATTATCAAATAGTTTTGTCCTAGAATGAAAAGAGGGAAAGGCTTTTATCTGCTCAATGAGTCTGATTTTTAATGCTGCCATCATGGAAGTTGAGTGTGGCAAAGAGGTTTTTAGTTTCAGGAACTACAGAGATGTCATACCCTACCCTATCCTGATGGAAACTGTATTGATTTGGCATGAAGTTTAAGTATTTTCCCAGGAGGTTAATATTTGCTATGATGTTACAGCTGTTACTCATCCTCAGTGAAAGCAATTGTTTGATAATGCTTATGACCAGATTCAAAGGCAAGCTTAGATTCAGAATTTTTACCGTTTTCAGTTGTTACTGTTTGGTACTTGGAAGGGCAATCAACATATGACCTCTAATGATAGTGTCACTGTTTTCTTTGTCAGTAAGTTTCTCTGGAGTATGTGGATTTTTTATACAAAAACACATATTAGGAATGTCAGGAATCATTCAGGAATATTAGAAAGTGTTATTTCATAAGGAAAGAAAGGATTTCCCAAAGATGCCCATAAACCCCCAGGTTACTGCCATTCTTTTAAGCAATTGGATTTCAGACTGATAATGATTTTTTTTTTTTTGGAATGCTTTTCATCTACAAATTCTCTTCCTCATGCAAAGAAGTATTTTTTTTCCTATTTATTGCTTTTGCCCAAGTTGCAGAGGCAATTGCTTGACATTTGGAAATCTAAAAGCTGCCTACAGTGCTTGGTAGGACCTTCTATCTGAAGGAGAGAAATTCTTTAGACATTCTTTTTTCACGTCTGTCTTCAGTGTAAGGAAGAATTAAAAATTACAGCATGTTAGGTTAGCTGTGCTTTCAATTGAAGCTTTCCAAGGTACAAATTACGGAATGAACAGTGGACGAAAACAAGCATTCAGCAGGAACTTGTTAAACGTTTTCAAATAGTGTGTTGCCTGATCAATTTTTATTGACAGGATCCTCTTGGTCATTTTCCTTCTGCAAGTTTCTCTATCAGCAGCAGCAATGGCAAAGTTATAGTGAAGGTCAGGGCAATAAATTAGCATTAGTAAAAGCATTCACATGCACTGTTAGAATTCTGCATTGAAGGATGGGCCAAAAATAAAATGAGAGGAAAAAATAGAAAGAAAATAAAACACTATAAAAGTTGCTTTTTATAACATTTGTGTTTTGTGGAATCTGCAGTACTTTTAAGATTCTCAAAATTCTTAACCGCATGGTTCATCTATTCTTGTCTGTCCTTGACATGATCAATTTTTATTATATTTTTAAAAATTGCAATCTTATCCCAAACATATGTTGTTTATAATTTTTTTTCAAGCATCAAAATTTCATTAGCATGGGACAAGTGAAGATGTTTCTGGAAGGCAAGATGATCTATGCAATTTTCCAGGGTGAGCTGATCAACTCTTATGTCAAAAATTGGCTGTTATCATTAAAACGAGGTCCAAATTGAATTATAGGGGAAAAAAAACAATCTTTACTTGAAGATTGTGAATTTGCCAGTATCCTAGCATTTTCTTCCAATTAGATAGGTTTTTCATAGGGAAGAAAGAAAGAGAACTTTTTAGAAAAGCAAAATTTGAAAACACTAAAACTAGAACAAGTGGTAAGAAGAAGTTTCTAATATTTCTAAGCTACAAATATATAACTTTTTGAAAAGTGGTTCATTTTCAAATTATTATTACAATTTCTAGATTTTGGTGATTCTACAATATTGCTCTACATAAACCACAGGTAGATGTGTTTGCTTATTAGCTAGCTACTAAGCTATTAACTGCTCTGACTGCTTCTGGCAACAGTTTTTAATCTATGTTTTTTAACCATGAGAAAATAACCATGATAAAGTAGGAATTTGGTTTCTGTAAAGACAGAAGTAAAAGCATGAAATAGAAATGTGAAATAGGCTTCACTTACCAGGTTTTTAATCTGAACTCTGCATTAAGGCAAACTGATGCTTTGTTAGGAAAAGACCGTCTCTGTGGAACTCAAAAGTGTTATGATACTGGCTCATTTTTAATTGCAATGTATGTCAGGAGTATTGTATGAGTGCTAGGAAGTAATTATCTGTAATTGCAGCTGCTTCCCAGTTCTCCAACAATTCCAACAGTTCTATACAACTTAAGTAAATTTCAAGAATATTGTTCAATTGCTTTATATGTTGTATAGAAGAAGCTTCAAATTAAATGAGTACTTGTTTTGGTCACATTATTAATAAACTAATTAGCAACTTATTTTAATTACAATCATTCTCTGAAAGCAGTTAAAGTTACTGCTTTTAGAGTAGTTAATCTTTACCCTATTGGTTGTTGGATATGGGTTTATGTTAGAATAAGATAAAATCTTCCTTTATTTGGCAAGTGGTGTAGGAATAACTGAAAAAGGGAAGATAATTTAAAAATACTGGAATTAAGCAATGATTAATAGATACACTTAAATAACAAGAGTCTGTACACACAGATATGCATGTTCTTTATCCTCAAAAGATATCTTTCACCTTAGAGGGTATGAAAATACAGCTGTCTTGTACCTTCCTAACTCTGCATCTTTGTTCTCTCATCTTCCTATTTCTTGCATCTCCCAGCATCAATGTAAGATTGATGTACAAATCATTACAGAATAGTAGAAAGAATATATGTGAAGAGCTGTGGAAAGCATCATGCTCCTCCTTTCAGATGAATATAACAAAGCCTGCACATGCTATTTTCTCCAGTTAAGTATTAGGGCTGTGTGTGATTTTTTTTAACAAGAGTGCATAATATCCTGGGGACTGCCAGTTTCTACAAATGCCTGCAATGCATGCAGTACTGTATGTATGTCAGAAGGGATTCATTATCAAGACTTACAGTCATCTCTGGTCTTACACTCCATAACTCCATGAATTACAGACATATACTTCTCCTGTTTATTCACATATTAGCTTATTTGTAGAAACAGCCAATGTAGTTTAGTAAATCTATAATTAATTTTGTTTATCTTTTCTGCTTGACTTTAATCTGGGAAGGGAATGTAAGGGATACAAACGATTAGACTGTAAAAGGTCAGAAGGAATGATAGTAGTAGGGAGGGAGGATTTTGAGAGGAGGGCTGTTAAGAACAGTAAGCTGGGTAAAATATCTACAGAGTTGTAAGCGTAGCGGTGGTTTGTTCATGTGAGAGTAACAGTAGCTGTAAATTACAGGACAGTGTGCTAACTGTCCTTTACCCTTTGATACAAATTGCAGTTCAGATTTTGTTCCAGAGGTATATAGTTGTGCAAGGAAAATTAAGTGATTTAAGGAAGAAAGAATCATGAAGAGGAAGCTGATGAACTGGAAAGCCTAAGGGAGGCTGATTGGTATTGATGAAGCTGTGGACTCATACTAACATTTGTCATATTGCTACTAGGCTGTAGAGCTAACAGTAGATGAAAAGCAGAAGAAAGAAAAGATACATGAGGTTTGTTCTCACAGATATACAAACCTTTCTAAGGCAGGAAAGTTCTAAAGAATAAAATGATTAGGCTGAAGTGTCTTCAGAATGGCGAGTAACATGATTAAGGCTTACTAATGTGAGAAGTTACAAACAATGATGGGATTAGCGTATCAACAGGTATGTACACCATGTTTTTAAGAAGCCTGGAGTCCTGATGGCACCTGATGTGCTTGTAGAAGTAGCAGGCAGCATGAACAGAGGGAAGAAGCTATATCTGTGAGGTCACATGTTCACCTGCTGGTGTTTTACAGTAATCTGTATTCACACCTTTAGATCTTTAACACTTAAGAGCTTTGACAACCAAAACCAATATTTCATTCCTCTGCAATTTGCTGTATATATTCATAGAGGATTTCATCCAAGCATATCACTTGCTATTGCAGCCTGTCAGAAGTTTAAGGAGAGGAAAGTTTGTCAGATGTTGTAAAGGATGTCTAGGAGATATTTATGTTATTTTTGTTTTGTTCTTTTTTCTTCTTAACATTCCACTCACCACACTGTAAAGCTACTTGAAGAAAATGCAGTCTCATTTATTGCCTCGGAAATCAGAAAAAAAATAGAAAATTACTTAGGGAAGACTAAAGGATTCAGGACTGTGGTGGAGGTAATTTCTTTTAAACATTTCAGAGTGAAAGGAGAACTTTGAAGTCATTGTTCCATATATTGTCTCAGTCCTTTTAAGTAATCTTCTGTATCATACCTTCTTTTGAAGTGCTGGAGTTGTGATAATCAGGTACACAATGTTATAAACTGATTACCAGAGTACAATGTGGTTCAGCATTTTAAATCTCTTTTCTGCAATTTTCTTCTTAGATGAAGTATCCATGTCACATTATGATCTTTGTTCATCAGCTTCAGTATTGTACAACATTGACGTGGTTAGCCACAGAAATCTTACAGCATAAGATTTTAGTTCATGGCACAAGAAAGGAAAGTGTGGTGATTATTTATGATGATGTTGGGGTTTTAGTTATACATATTAGGTTATGTAGTATTTGTTTTGTAACTAGATATGTATTGGACAATCTTGAGATTTCTGTCTCCCTGATTTAGACTAAATAATAACCATTTAAACTGGTGTAAAATAACCATTTAAACTTGCAAAAGCAAGTGTCAGGATCAGTCCTCCTCAGACTCCTTGATTATGCCTTCTGTTTTGCAAAGTTTCACAAGGAAAATGACTATTTATGTGATAATTAGGGTTACAAAACTGTATGATTTTTTTAAGTTGTCTTAAGGGATTTTATTTACTATTCTTTAAAGTGTCAGGAATAGTTGAGGCATGAAGCAAGTCTTTCCTGACTCATAATTAAAAGTTAGGATAGAATCTCCTTATCCTGCCACAGTTGCCAAAAAACAAAGGAACTGCTGCTGTGGTGTACATCTCATCCTTCTGGCCCCATCTCAGTGAACAGGCATCCACCCTCACAGAAATGAATCTCCATCCCTTCCAGGGACGTTCCTATGAGCCTACAATATAAAAACACTGCTATTTGGTACATACATAATAATGTGTATCCCTTCATACTTTCAGCCAGTGAGATGTCAAATAAGATATCAGACGCTGTTGATAAGCAGTGCCTTTTGAAATCCTGCTTGTTTCTTTTTGGTCTTGCTCTTTTTATTTCTGTCTTGAAGCTGCACCTGAAGTTGTAACAACACTTGCATGAGAGGCACTTCTGCACAAGTTAAATTTCTTGCACATATAGATGAAATGTCAAGCCTAATAGGGATATAATTTAATCTTTGTGCTTTGAGAATAATAATAAGAGGATTATTGACCATTTGAGAAAACAAGCTTCTGTTTGGTAGTGAACACAAATCAAGAAGTGATATATGCATTCAATAAGCCATTTCTGAAAATCTGAGCTACTCAGCAGTACAGTCTTTGATGATACTTAGTCACCCCATATGCTTTACTTTCCTTCTCTTGTTCAATGTTTTTCTTCCTTCCGCAAATAGCTCCTGCTTGCTCTATTGTAGATTCTTCAACAAGTTTACTTGTTTATTTCTTGGGTGTAAGGGTTAAATCTGGATTGGTCAAGAGATGCTGAAGGACTAGGAAATTCTTTCTCCAGTCATGGCAAAGGAAATGAAGTCTGTTGAAAACTGTAAACAGATTTCACATCAGAGCTGGTTTCACTTCAAAAGGAATTGACATATAAGAGACATGTCACTAGGAAAAGAGTTTCCATGTAAATGTATTTATGCAAAAGATAGTTTAAATGCAATTGCAGCCCTTCTGGAAAAGTATCAAGAAAAGAAATATCTTCTGAAAAGGAGGTAACTAAAGATATTTTACCTCTGAAAATGGAGAGGAAACATGAGAATCCATTCTATTCTAAGGGAAGCCATCTTTCTTCAGAGATTTTTTGTTTGTTTGTTTTTCATTACGAAGGGATTTGAATTGGCAACCGGACTAGCTGATCAATAAAAAGTTTTGTTCCTCTGTTCTTTCTGTGGCCAAACTGGTGTGCTTGGACTCTCTCATAAGAAAGCTTCTGCAGTAGGAAAGACTTCACTAACTCAGAAGGGAAGTAGTGCTTCTTTCAGAGCAAAGAGATGGACTGGGAAAAAGATTAGATGAGGGTAACTGTTTTGCTGAAACTAAATAACTTCAGTTTGTAAAGGTATTTTAATTCAGCAAGCATAAAGGGTATTGACTCAAACTTAAAAATAAACTATTGGGAAGACAAAAATTAGTCTCTTGCTGCAGGTTTCTCTCTCTCTCTTTCCTTCCTATTTCAATAACATTAAATTTAAGACATCTTTAAGACAGCTTAGGTCTACTTTGGAAAACAAGAATTCAGTTATCTTATTCTGGCTTTTTTTTGTGTGTGTGTGTGCTGTGAATATTCCACTTTCTGTAGCTTAACAGCTCATCCTAATTATAAAAATACAAAAATCCCTTTTCTCCAAACTTCTCTCAAAAAAAAAAAAAAAAAAAAAACACCATGTTTTTTAGGTTAAGGTCCAAAAACTTCATTAGCTAAATTAAAGTAGGTTAAGAATACATTTTACAGTATAGAAATAATTTCCCCAACATAAAAAATTGCCTTCTCTTTAATTCAGCTTTATGCTGAATTGTGATGTTTATTTCATGTTCTATTCTAGTGAACTGTTTGCGAATCAGTTGAACCTTTATGTTTCATGGAGGTAAATTTTCACAGTCATAATGATGGAAATGTTGTTATACAAGACTTTGAAGAAAATGGAAAAAAATAAAAGAAAAATCAGCAAGAATTTCAAAGAAGCTATTATATACAGATTCAGAAGTATGTAATGTTCCTTCATTGTTAGTTGCCATTTCTTATTTTGGAGAATTCTGTTTTTGTGAAGTTTGAGTATGTGCTATAAATTGTTACAGATCCTGACAGACGGGCTCAGCTTCTACCATCCAGAAGTACCGATACACTAAGTCTTGCAAAAACCTGTTGAGCTCAGCAGTCTGTCTAGATAATTTCTGCAACAAGTTCAAGTGAAATCTGTCTTCTGTGCTACAGCAGAATCCTGCCAATGTTGGAAATAGGTTATCACTAGTTTTCTCTTCTACCATCACTGAATCAAGAAAGTTTTTATGTCCAAACCCAGTCTCCAGTCTTCTACTTTCTGCTGAATTCTACATATGCAAACTGTGTCAGATTCATGGGTCTAAAAATATGAGGTTAAAAAAAGAGCTGAACTCTATATTCTTGTGGAGGAAGATGTAAGGGTAGCCCCTTGCTTTTGTTACAGGTTATACATTTTACCAAATGACACAATCCAAAATGAATAAACCAGCATGTAGGGCGCACCTTGTCATGAGCACACATTTCTCCCTTGGCCATAGAGGCCTACTTGTGTGGGTTCTCGCCCTCTGACCTCATGATTTGCATTTCTTACTGTGCAGTGGCCTGACTTCATGGGAAAGTAAAGAAGCAGTCCCCTTCTGTTTCTGCCTGTACTTGATGGGAAGTGGGGGAAGAGGGCTTGTGTCCCTCAGAGTGGGGAGAGACACGAGTGCAGGTTTCTCATGTTAGGTTAGACGTGCTCTGACAATTAAGCTATGTGCTAAAGGCAGCAATCACCGTAACCAACTGTTTTTTCACAGTGGCTCTGACTCAATACTTACATATAGGATTTAGGGGTGCCTTATAAGCATATCTACTGGATTAGACCCATGAGGGGATTTAGGTGTGAATATTTAGTTTGTGAATCTCTTAATGACCTTAGGTAAGAAGTCCTGGCCTGCTTGCTCAGTTTAAAATAATAATAAAAAAGGACAAAAGTTTTCTATAGGGAAGGAAGTAGCTAAAAATTTAGCATTCAGAAGTCTTCTCAATGAAAAGTAGGTATTGTGGGTACTGATATATTTAATTCGGTAGATAATTTTATTATTAGTTGTTTTGTTAACAAAGTATCTACATTTTGCCTAAATTGAAATTGAAGTCAGTTTCTGAATCTGGACCTCACTGTTTTCTTTGTCCTCTGTACTTGTCTAAAAAGTATTGTTGTGTACTTGTTAAAGATTTTATGTTTATATACAACTTATTCTAAAAGTATTCAAACTCATGTAAAATAGTAAAAAGCTTACCTCTTAGGCTCTATCTCTTTTCCAGGAGTTTCCTTGCTAACTGGAACGTTATCCACTGAGATATGTTTGTGTTACACATTTCTGTCCTGGGATGATAGAATATTTTATTTTCCTAATTAGTTAGATGTAATTCATGAAGTTTAGCTACTATTTGTATGTTGTGATTCCTAGGAATTATTATATAATGTATCTTGGAGACATGGAATAAAAAATGCAATATAAAGAACGTTATCTATAATATTCCTGAACTTTTCAACCTTTCCTTCCCTAATTTTCCAATGCAGGTAACAATACCCAGGCCCTCGGTGGCATCCACACAGTCTGCTTCAGAGAGTTTTCAGTATGGCCACCAGCTAGAGAAAAGAGAACATGATGTGCAATCTATGGAACACACAGTGGAACTCCCGTCTCCAAAAGAAGGCTTGCCAGGTTTGGTTGTGACAGATGATGCACTTCCAGGTAGTACCAGCACACCAGACTTGGTACTTCATATCAGCCAAGAAGAGCTTGAAAGGGAAGGACATGTCAAAGAATATGTCAATGTCCCGGACAGTGGCCAAAAGGACCTACCAGAACAACATAGCGGGAGACAGGAAGAGAAAGAACTTGAAAATCTTCCTGTAGAGACTGAGGAAGAACAGCTCCCAGTAGTTTCTGAGGACGTCATTGAAATGCAAAGCAAAGAACAGAATTCTTTGCCACGAAATTCAAAATCTGCAGAGGAAGAACTTCTTACTAATACTGAAGCTGCTGAAGAATCAAAGCCAAGGCCTGTCTGCTTGGTGCCAAATCAAGATGAAGTTCTGAAGTCAATAACACCTGAAACACCAGAATTTTCACCCTCAAGACTTATCAACTCACATAGTAATAGACAGGCAAGCAAAATAGCACCAGTTCAGGAAAATGGTTTTCATTCTAATGAGGAAGAAGTCCATATCCAAGACTTGCAATGCCACCAAGTGGCCCTTACTACTTTTTTGCACCAGGAGGACAAGAAAGAGAAAAATACTCCCAGAAATGGAGAGTTATTCCACTGCATTTCAACGAATGAGAATTCTCATCGATCTAAGAAGGACTTGGTTAAACCTCCTTTTGTATTCAGGCAGAGCCGAATCCCAGTTTTAGCACAAGAGATAGACTCAACATCAGATTCCTCTTCTCCTGTTTCAGCAAAGGAAAAGCTTCTGCTAAAAAAGGCCCATCAGACAGACTTGGTCAGACTGCTTGTGGAAAAGAGACAGCTCAAATCTTTCCTTGGTGACCTCTCAAGTGCCTCTGATAAGTCACTGGAGGAAAAAATGGCTGCTGCTCCAGTACCATTTTCTGAGGATGATGTATTATCCTCGTTTTCTAAATTGACACTGGACTCTCATTTCAGCAAGCAGATGGAAGACAGTTCTTTATCTCCAAGTAGCCCTCAGTCTAGAAAAAGCAAGATACCCAGACCAGTGTCCTGGACTACCACTGATCAAGTCACCAGTTCAAGTTCAGCTCAGTTCTTTCCTCGGCCACCACCAGGAAAACCGCCTACTAGGCCTGGGGTAGAAGCTAGGTAATACAGAGGAAATAGAAGTTGGTTTTCAGGTTGAAAATGGATTTGAGCTAGATTGCAGTTACTGTACAGCTGTAGTTGTGTAGATGTTTCATCTTTGTTAACTCATTTTTTTTTAATGTTGGTCTTGAATTCTCTGAGAAATCTTACATTGTTTGAAAATGAATGAGGAGAGGCTGCTACAGAAGAATGAGTCTACTTCACCTGTAATTCTTATATATCAATAGATGTGTAGTCATCAATATTCAGTCAGTTAGCTATGCTCTGATCAAGGCTAAGTAAAAACAGTCAATTAATGGAGGGCAGAGTGAGCTCTAGAAACCTTCCTTTGCCAGATCTGTGTATAGACAACCATGGTCTGGTTTCTTCACTGTCTAGATTACCAGGGTAAAGGGAGTTATGATGTAAACAGTAGTGTAAAATCCTCTGAAGGAAGTTGTGGTGTGCCTTGTCATCCATTATTTGTGTATAGGAGTGTACTGATGATATACAGGAATGGATGTACCCCATCAAAACAGGTGGTAAGTACTGTACTTCAGTGCACTTCAGAACCACCAGGAAATTTCATTTTTCATGTAAACACTTAGACTGTTCATGTGAGTGAGTTTATGTGAATGTAATTATTGTGTTTTGAACAAGACGGAGGCCAAAACCAAGATCCAAACACCTCTATCTTACAGGAAAGTTCAGATCCAGATATCTGTTCTGAAGTGTAATCTTATCCTTAGTTTCCAGTGATACTATGTTTCTATATGAATTTCAGTTAATAGATTGGAAAGAAAATAATTTTCTTCGTTTCTTCTTAAGGTTACGCAGATACAGAGTCCTAGGGAGTAGCAGCTCGGACTCAGATCTTATCTCTCGTCTGGCTCAAATCCTACAGAATGGATCTCAAAGACCAAGGAGTTCTACCCAGTGTAAGAGTCCAGGATCTCCACATAGTCCAAAAACACCACCCAAAAGCCCTGTCATCCCCCGACGCAGTCCCAGTGCCTCCCCAAGGAGCTCTTCCTTACCCCGTACTGCCAGTTCTTCTCCATCACGTGCTGGGAGAACCCATCATGATCAGAGGAGTTCCTCCCCACATCTTGGGAGGAGTAAATCACCTCCTAGCCATTCAGGATCCTCATCTTCTAGGAGATCCTGCCAACAAGAGTACTGCTACAGCAAACCAAGCAAGAATGGTCTGAAAGGATCTGGTAGTTCCTTCCACCATTCTCCAAACACTAAGACTCCCATAGGAAAAAGCAAATCAGCCACTAAGCTTAGCAGATAGGAACTGGGCCTTGACAGGTATAAAGCCGCCTCCTAAGTCTGATGCATGTTGTGTCTGTGTACTGTGTATTTAAAAAATAATCAAAAAAAGTGTATAAAAAAAACAGTGTTGAATCTGCGCTTTTTAAAGAACGTAAGCATCATAAACTATTCATGAGAAAGCATACTGTGTAAATGAGTGGCCAGGCATTGCCTAGGAGCAGGCAGCAAGCAGATCTAGGAGAGGGGAGGTAGAGGCCAGAAAAAGAATGACTAGGTAGTCAAAGAGGTGCAATGTATTTAAAGTCAAAAATATCTCCAAGATGAGTGTTTTTAAAAGGGTATTTATTTCTATGTTTTCAGTTTACCTAGCTTAGAAGATTAGGCCTAATCATTTAGGGCCTGTCTCAAGAAGTATGTAAGAAAAAGTGAAAACAATTATTCTGAAAATCATGTCACCACTTGGGAGATAAGTACTGCTCAGACATGTCTCTGTCGTTTTAAAAAAGCACACTGTTCAGAGGACAATGATATATTTACCATATGAGTCTCTTCGATTTTGAGTTGTACACACCTGAGTCACTCAGTACTCATCTTGTCCCCTGTCTACCATAGCACAGATTTGCTTACCTAAAGAAGTATTGTGTAACTTGCCCCTTCTTGATTCTGATGACATTTAATAATGAATATTAATGGTTGCCAAGATGTTTTTGTAGTGGTATTCTGTAGAGATTTGTTTAGTACTAATTAGAATTCAAGAAGAATTCTTGGTTCCATTTTGTATACTTCTTCAGGAGACATAGGGGGTTCTTGAAACCTCAGTATGTGGAATAGAAAACCATTCTCGTCTAGGAGATGAGAGAAAGATGTGTGCAGTTCACCGAATGTCACAGATTTACAATAAATTGCAATTAATGTTAGAAAAGTTAGAAAACAGGAGTACCTGTTTTCCTTAACGGAACTGTAAAAAGAATCCTTGTTACTATTGGCTTTTTATTTATTTATTTTTATTTTTTTTTCCCCCATTGGTTATGGATCACTGAAATCACTGATCTTACATTGAGGAAACAATTACCAACCAAGATTTTTTTTTTCATGCTCATTCTTTTTGTGAAAACATGGAAGGTGAACACCTTGGTAGCTTCTAGCTGACAGTAATACACTGAACAACCTGAGCAAAGTCTTTGTAAGAGTATTAATCAGCAGAGCAAAATATACAGAAAGCAATCATATTTTTGATATTGGATTCTTGTCATTCTTTTGCCCAAATGGTTCTTTATAGCCAAGCTTTGTTGTCTGCCAGTGAAGTCCATTGTGTCTAATTCCTCCTGCTTTTTTTAGTAGTTACTTAATAATCTCTTGTGGTCTACTGGATCTCTGTAAAAAACATAACGGTTCAGCACCTTTTGCTATATTCAAAAGAGAATAGTGGGTTAGAACAGTAACACACAAGAATGCAAGCTTAAATAAGGTGCAGCCAGCTCTCCCTGGTTATACCTGTTGTGGGGATGCGGGATGTGCAGAAGACTTGTCAGTTGCTGATCTGCTTGTTGTAGTCATATACCTCTCCAGCCAGCATCTGTGCTTTTTTATTTAACCTCTGCCAAATTAATACATTTGGATTAAAAGGGAATATTTTGTCTCTGAGTTAACACATTCTAATGCTGCATTAAAGCTGCCCTGGAGCTGCACTGAATTTCACTTGCTCTGTCAAACTATGTTGATTTTTTTTTCTTACAATGAATATGTGTATTGTTCCCCATATGTAATGTAGCACAGTGTGGAACCTTAATTCAATTCAGGTTTCAAGCACTACAGATGAATGCAATAGGTAGGGTATACCTGCTTTTTCTGAAGAAACTGTACCATTGGAAAGTCTTACTCCTTTGTATTATATTGTATAATAGGTACTATAACAATAATTGCATGTCCTCATGATAAATTATATAAATATTTATATATACATATATGTATATGCTTATATAAACTCACTCTCATTTTTCATTTGTAATTTATGGACCACAAATAATACAGTTCCCTTTCTGTTAGTTCCTGAATACTCCTGGCGTTGCATCTCCTATCTCCCCCCAAAAAATTCTGGAATGCACAAAATATAGCCTTTATACCTTGGTACAAGATTGAAGGACTGCTGATTTCTCAACCAGCCGATGTTTTGTCTTGCAGCTTTCTTTCTTGCTTTAGAATTGTGAGTACATTTGCATATGAACAAGAACAGAGACTCAGAGGTATTTTTATTTTTTATTACAAATAGGGCTTATTGATTACTTGTTTTTATTTTATAACGTGAGTTCTTAATTGTTATGAATGCTCATGATATAGGAGCAGTAACAGTCAATGAATACCTAGTAGATGAATGTGACAGTAACAAATTCCAACTTTCTTTCCTGTTTTCCTCATATGTTTCATTATGGTATACCAAAAGAAAAAAAAAGTATAAGAGCATATAGTCCCATTGGTACTATTTCTGCCTTGGACACTGCTGGAATTATTTGTTAAGGTGGTGTGGCACCTTATAATTATTTTTCATCCTCCCTTTTTTTTTTTTTTTTCAATTTTAAGGGTCTTTTGAGCTCATTCCTACATTAATATGGTTGGTCAGTTTTAGTAGATACCTACTTTATGCACCCTCTCTTGAAATGCTGAAGTTGTGGTGTTTGTATTTTCTCTGCAGTGTAGCAGGATCCAGAAACAGGTAATTGTTTTACAGGTGAGAAGGAATATAGCACCTAAGGTTTTTTTGTGCTCTCTTCAAAAATATAGACTTATCCATTGTTGCACTTTACTATATATGGCAGGGGGGTTGGACGAGTTAGTCTTTAAAGGTCCCTTCCAACCCAAAACATTCTGCATAAAATAAATCAATGTGGTAGAAAATCACCTGTACTTGAACTACTTGCCAATTTAAAAATAGTAAACTATGCCAAAATAGAGAAAGATATCAGTCATGATTAATGTCCCAGACTTCTTTCAGTGCAATAAGAGGTAAAAGGCCTGTATATCACTGATTGCATTTTCCTGTGTATTCAACAGGATTTAGTGAGAAAATCATAAAAATACAAATGGGGGAGTGGTTGTAAATAAGATGTCTTGAACTACTTGCTCTTGTAGATTTTCTTATTGCTTGATACCTTCCCACCAAAACTTACAGAACTGCTTACTATAGACTAATGTAGCAATCAGTTATGTAGATAGATAATGGCCAGCTGATCAACTAATATATAGATTTTACCTTAATATTTCTAGAGGGCCTGTATGATCATCGAGAGCTCCGTAAGCTCCAACATTTGCATATGCAACTGACTGCATAAAACTGGCGAACATATATGTGTGTGGCCCTTGTGCAGAGGGGGAATGAAGTGTGTATGGAGGGTATCTGCCACAAATTTTCAGGGATGGGAAGATTTTTCTCCATCATTTAGAACGGCTGTAGATGCTCTGCATAGCATTCAGTAGCTTATACCGTGATCTCTTAGCTGGAAGCAATGTAATTCAAGGAGCTGTTGCTTTGTGCTCTTCAGGCCTTCATTTCTTTGGAGTGCAGTGCAATGGAGCCATGGCATGTTGTGGATGCAGATGCTGCATGTGCATTTCCTCTTTATGGCGATTTCTGTGCTGCTTTCTCCAGCACTTTGAAGCATTTATAGACATTGAGGCATGAGGCCTTTAAACTGAAATAGAACTTGAAAAGATTTCACACAGACTTTTCTGCTGCAATTTTGCATGATATAATGAATTTGAGTGACAACCTCAAAAATCTGTTACTATCAATAAAACTCATTATTAATTGCAAATGCCAATTACTGTTTAAGTAAAACCCTGTTAAAAGTAATAGGTGTCATATAGTAGAACAACTCTGGCAAGTTGTATGATGATAGGCACCTATCTAGTACTTAAGCAGGATCAGTAAGCATAAAAAACATAAGTGCTCAAAGGCAGGAGCAATATGAGGTTTTAACTGCTAATATATACAATTATTCAGAAAGTGCAGACCCCTGGGGAGTGACATGGAGCATTCATTACAGCCACCAGCCACATCCTGTCTTGGGAAATCTGGACATATCCTTGCCTTGAAGTCTGCGTGTTTGAGATCAAGATGTCTGTCATATCCTGCTAAACAGTCTGGATGTGGAAGAGAGGATCTGGTCCTATATATTTAAAGTAGCTTGAGAGATTTTTCATCTGAAAAGCCTTGCAAGAGCTTTACCACTTACAATTTGTGATTATTATGGCATTAACCATAGCTGGCAAAACACACAATTTTGATTTTATATATATACATAAAAATATACATTTGTACATGTGTGTATATACACACTTATATAGATACTGTATACTATATAGAAACATATTATATATGTATATATATATATACACACATAAGCATGTGTGTATATACATATAGGTAGCAACAGTCTCAGCTATTGCATTCTGTTTACTGAAGTTGATTTGCCAGTGAGCTGAGGCCTGTGGTGCTTTGACTTGGTCTGATCTCCTCTTTATCTACCATAGTTTTGCTACGCACTAATTCTGATTCTTTGTCTCTTCTATTTTACAAGGGCTGATCCTACAGTCCTACTTTGGCAAAACTCCCTTAAGTCTTTCTTATTGCAGTAATATTTATGCAATGGTTAACTACAGTGCTCCTAAAAAATAGATTGTTTTTCCTCTTTGATGACATGAATGTAGACATGCCAGACGTACAATATAGACTTTCCTGTACACAGAATTTTTCCATAATGAAATAGACATTTGTGTAGAACACTAAGAGGCATACGTTCTGGTAAGGTGGTTATTTCAGTGTTTTAAAAAGGTCTAATTGCACCTTAGGGATTCTTGCCTCCAATTTTTATGTATATGTTAAATCAGAAAAAAACTTGAATCTTCTAGAAAGGAATAGCAAAATACAAGAGAGTTCAATCTTATTAATTATCTCAATAATTAACTCATAGTATACTGGTCTTGGGTTTTTTGTGCAGAGATGATCCCGTGAGGTGATCAGAGGTGATCAGGCCTGTGTGTTCAGTTCCAGTGGGGGGTTTTCAGGTGTCTAGGTTAACACCGTGATGCCATGCAGCACGTTCTCCGTATGCTTTCCTACTATAGAGAGCAGTTAGAGAACTGTCAGCTATAGAAAAAAAAGCCTTGACAATTATCCTTTCGATGCTGGTCCCTATTTCTGAAAGGTGGAATAGCAAAGAGTATTTTTATTCAACTTTTTTTAGCTAACCAAGTAGGCAGTGAACTGAAGGTTTTTGTTTGCTGTTTTGCTTTTAGCTGTCTTGCCGACAATTTGCAGTAAGCAGTAACTTTGGTAAAAGGAAGCAAGGCTCAAAAGGAAGTTTTGGCTATATGCGGTATGTAGGCGTGGGTCATACCGTTCTTAGATAACACATGCAATCACATAAACACATGCACCTCACACAAGAATACCTCAGCTGTCCACTCAAAGCCGGTCTTCCTTCCCCCTACATATAACATTTGTAAAAGAGAAATTATATAACAGTCAGCCTAGATTGTGTAATAACTACCTGGAATTATGTTAAGATATTGTAAAATGCAGAAAAGTTTATTTAATCACAGTAACAACAAACCTCATTTGCCTGTGGCTTAAATAATTGGATTGATATAATAATAATTTGTTTAAATAATAATAATAACCTCTGAGGCTTTTTGTTTTATTTTGTTTTTTAAGGAAGAATTGAATAGGAATGTATTGTTTTAAAGTCTAATGTATTAACTTGGCAATTGTTCTAGCCATTCAGGTTTGAGTACGTAGGCTGATTTTACTCTCTGTTGTTGGTAACACATCCTCTCTTAACAGTAGCAGTGACAAACCCTCTAGTACTTTACATTTTTGTGGGATAATAGATACTGCTTTTCCCAGTTTCTAGCTTTCTACAATGTTTGTCATTTATGCAGGCTATCTACAGGAGTTGCACATTTTCCTTTTGAGAGGCTTCTTCAGCATTATATCCAGAAGCAACCATGTGGCTGATGCAACAAATTTAGCACAGAGCAAATTATGACCTGCAGAGCTCAGCAGGAACCAGAACTTGGTCTGCAGGGTACCCAGAGCTTCTGGGGACTGACTGGTCTTCTCCAGCCTTTTATAGCTGAGAGAGAGAAAATGTCTTTTGGAGAACAGGATTGTAATCACAGTGCTCTAAAACAAGCCCTGTGTATCCTGTTGTTCCTCCTTTACCACAGGAGAGGCCCAGCTAACCAGTTAATCTGCATGCCAAAAGTTTTGGTGAGAGTCTCTGGTTTTGCTTCAGGGGTGTCAGGATTCCCATTAGTGTAGTGCAAAAGTAAACGCACAAAATTTTACATAACAATAATGAATGTGGATTTGAAGTTCCTGCTCTAGGCTTTGAGCAATGCCATTTTTCGAGTGCAAATGTTAGCATACGTGACTTATGTTTTGCTTCTGTTTCTCGTCTGTCCACACGAATAGCTTGGATCCTTGGGAATTCTTGCTGTTCTTGTGCACATGAAACTTTCAGTAAAGTCAGTATAAGGTCTTGTGATTTTTTTAGCTTTTCTTTTTCCCTGCATGGGGACTTAAGGAATAAATTCACTCTATAAATATTACATTTGCAGTTACTGTATTTTAAATTGGAAAATGCATATTTTTAATTATCACTATGGCATTACATGCCTTTTGATCTCCCTTATCAGTAAGAATTACTGCTGAGAGTCAGCTTTGGCCAAGAATCTGTGGTTTCTTTTAAAAACAATACCACAGGTGGGCTACTCATAGAGGTCCTGATCATCCCCAACTGCCTGTGAGAATTCAGCTGGAATTAATTTGTTACAGATGTTTTTTTTCCTTTTTAGATCACTTGATCTTTGACCTAACTCTTATGTAAGGGAGCTGTAATAGCAGCAGACCAGCTTGTTCCAAAAGGTATGGTATAATTAGCTTGGTCTGCCTGGCTCCAGATTATTTTATACCCCGATCTGCTGTGTGGCAGGCAAGGTTGTAAATGTTTAACACAAGGTGTGGTGGGTTTTGTTTTTGGTGTATTTCACATCTTTTCCTTCTGTCTGACTGGAGATCTGGACTGATTGCCCAGCAGCCTTCTCTGCATCCTCTTTGCTTTCTTGGGCTAGAAAGCAAAATTTGAAATTCTTCCTGAATTTCTGTCTTTCTATAGAATTAACCCAGAGACAAGCTGCAGTGTGTGTGTGAACAATGTTAATTTTCAAATGCTTTCCTATGAATATCCAAACCAGTAAATTAAGGAAATCACCAGCAATGCCTTCAGCCAAGTACTGACTTCTTGAAGCTGCGAGCCAATGTCCACTAATCTCAAATCTCTGGGCAATACCACAAAGAATGAAATTGGTATGTTAACTAAAAATACAATGTTGTCACTCCATAATGAATTAAGCACTCAATAACACAATCTGCAGCACAATTAAACTAAGTAGAAAATGGTTCCGAGGTTGTTTGTTACTATTGAGGAAGACAAGTGTTGAGTCCTTCAAATTCTCTTGCTCAATAATTGCAGTTCCCTTTCCCCTTCTTGGGAATCTTATAAGCCATTCTTTTTCTGTTAAGTTTGCTCAGGCACCCAAGAACATAAAGAGCTGATGCCCTTGTAATGGTCATTTGTACATAAAGGTGTAATTATTTATTTTCTCATTTGTACCATATCAAGGCTTTGTACAATGTTTTAAGTTTTGTTTTCAAATTATTTTGTATTTTATTTTTATAAACTGGTTCTAAATAAAATATTCATTCAGCATGCAAAACTTCAACCCTTGAGTGTGTTTGTATGGTGATTTTACTACTTATAAAGTTGAATTTATTTAATTTTTATTGCTGTACTGTAAACCCTGTACTTTAAACAGAGAAAAAGCTTTGATTTTGATTTTTTTTTTCTGGTACAAGAAAGCAAAAAGCAAATGTCTGTTGGTACTACCACATCAAAAGTCAGATGTTCATCTTGCAAATCAGAATGATTGGATCAATGGGAGTTTTACTGCTTTGGCTGGTTGGTGTGTTGTATAATAGTAAGATTAGAAAAAAGAAAACTCAACCTTCCTCTTCAAAACCCTCCCTTTCTATTTGCTCTTGTTCTTATCCATACTCTATGTATTCAATGATTGCCATGGTCAACTCAGATCAATTTTAATAACAATATGGTGTATTTCAGCCTTGTTATTCTGAAAGGCCAGCTACATTTTGTTAACAGACAAAATTGCAATTTCTTACTTAGTCTGAGGCCATGCTAATCAATTACTTTGGAGGTGACCAGTGTCTGGACAGAGTCACTCTGAGCTTTTACAACCTCTTGTAAAATTTCATGCTCTGTGCAATAGTGCAATACAATTTAGCTGCAGATCACGGAGAAATTAATGAACTAAAGTTGTTAGTGAATCGGAGCATTTATCCTATGTGGAGATGCAGTGTTAACCAGTTGCTCTAATTCCCTCCAAGATCCTTTAATTTCTCTTTCTAGTAAAACTAGGTAAAAGTAGTGTTGTTGTCCATAGGTTCATGCGTAACAGAACATATACATGGCATAACAGAGACTACAGTGTCATCACAATTTATATGTGGTTTATGTGCATGCATGTCTTAGTGCATGCTGTGGAAAATACTGCTTGCTCTGCACAGCAGAAAAAGGTTGTTAGTGATCCAGAATTCCTTGGATCTCTTTCTTGGCATTATCACTGTTATGCCATGTATATGAAGCAAATTAAAGGCTAACTCTGTCCTTGTTCTGTTAAGAGCAGCCAGAAATGTAATGGCATGCTTCTGGAGGGTGTGTGCTTTTGGCATTCTCAGCAAAACTATCATTTGATCACAGAAAAAGGCACATAAAGAAATAGAAAATCGGATGTATTAATTTGAAGATGAAAATAACAAATTTACACACTCTGTCCTGGAAACAGGTGGGACAGGTAGCTCAGTATCTTTCATTATTTAGAACACTATGTAAATAGTGATCATACCAGAAATGGAAGATTGGTCTTGACCTGGCTCCAGTATACCTTAGCAGTCCAATTCACAGACTGTGGGAAAGATCCAAAACTGGAACAAAAACACTGCAGGAGATTGGTGTTGAGGTCTGGTTGTTGTTTGACTGTTGAAGTGTCTTTTAGCATTACCTGATTTGCCACCTTCATTAATGCAGGAGATCCAGTCTGCTCACTCTGCTCTTGAGATCATACTACACTTCTCTGCCCTTGGACTGTAGCTTCCTCTCATTTAGACTTAAACATGAGAAAGCTGTGTAGTACACACAGGCTAGCTGTCCCTAGAAAGGCTGTAGTAAATGAAATGCAGGAATTAACAACTGGAGAAAGAATTGAAACACCAAAAGAATGTTGGACAGGAAAGAACTGGCTATTGCAACCCAGACAAGCTCAAACCAATGCCCAGAAATACCAGGTAAACTTCAGATTACATTTTGCTAATCTAACCTGGAATGTCACATTATTAAGTGGCTACGTTGTTCATGAGAACAAAACACACATGAAGGGTACGTGTTTCAGTTACAGAAAACACTGCTCCAGTGAACCCATCTGTACCAAAGGGAGAGAAATAAAAATGTTTCCAACAGGTAAAATGGAAAGCTTGTAACAACACAGACTCAAAAATCAGATTTGAAAGAATTCAGTCTTTCCTGTTTTCAGAGCCAGCAATTTATGAGTAAGATAGCGATACCTGTCACCTACACCCTCACGTTTTGTTATGGACACCTGAAAATGAGAACCTCCTCTTTTTCAAGGCATAGCCCCTGCATTAATCACAAGTGCTTCACTGATCAGCAAAGTATTCTTGTCATTTTATAGCTGTAATTGAAACAGTACCTGGCTGAGTTTTGGGATTTGATATCCTCTTCCCTTGTTTCTTTTTTAGATAGTTCTTTTGAGCCACCTTAAGAATTTTGTTTCCATTCTTCGCTCAGCAATGCCTCAGAAGAAACCTGTTAAAATTCAGCTGTTCTAACCGTGATCAGACTCTTGTACAGACTTGAGGTGAGATACCTTAATTTGAGGTAACGA
This sequence comes from Oxyura jamaicensis, assembly GCF_011077185.1. Lineage (NCBI taxonomy): Eukaryota > Metazoa > Chordata > Aves > Anseriformes > Anatidae > Oxyura > Oxyura jamaicensis. The sequence goes on from NC_048897.1 coordinate 20,839,279, forward strand.
TTCTAAGTGTGTAACTGGGGGTGGGGGCATTCCTTGCATTATTCCTTCGTGCCTGCAGCTAGTTACCTCCCAGGTTTATCACATTTTAAAGTAAATGGCCTGATACCCTAAATAATAAAGGAAGTGATCCTCTATTTTTGTATGGTATAGTGCTCTGTCAAAACTGACCACAAAAATTACATCATAATCTTACCTAATGTTTGTGTGTTACGCTTCTGGGAGAGTAGTAGTTGGGTTGCCATTCTGTCCGTACATCACTTGTTTGCTATATGTTCTTGTGGCAGGAACACTTGTACTAAGTCACTGGAAAACTAGAGACAGGTAGTCATTAGCATAAGCCAAATTTATCCATAAAACATGAATGTTGGTGATAAATGCTTAAGAGGAGGACCTGAATGACTTTTCAGGTGATAAAAGTGCAGGTGAGAGGGTTTCTGTTTTAAGGCCAATAAGTACACTGCATATACGAACATAGCACCACTGGTAATTTTGAACTTTGCAAAGCAGTACCACTAATATACAAGATTTAAACACACAAACCTTAAACACATTTTAAGAATAGCATCAGTGACAATAGTTTCCTCCTATTTAAGTATGAAAAGATGTTTCTTTGTTACATTAGGAAAAAAAAATAATTCCTTTGTGCTTGTTTCAGGGTTGGCACCTAACAGGTTACTTACTGTTAGCTCAGATTTTTCCTTTTCTTCCTTTTTCCTTGGATGTATAGTTAAGAGAATGGCAGTTTTTCCTAATCTCTCAGATAGGTGAAGATGAAAGCATCTCTTCATAAACTATGCAAGAGCATTTGTTCTATCTGAAGTCAGCCCCTGCCTCCTGTAATTTGTTTAACAGCAGGTCTCAATTCCATTTCATGTAAAACAATACGGAAACTTTTTTTGTTCTCAATATTTCAATGGATGTGGTACTGATTCCAGAAAGCTCGCAAGATCTGGTGAAGGCACAACCTGCTTCTAAGCCATACCAGGAAAAGTTATTCTATATCAAAAACAGGCATCACTCATCAATTATCGGTTTTGCTGTATTTATCTATTTTAATCATGTGACAAGAGAGAGCCTACTCTGCTAGTGAAGTAAGGCAAAATGCCTCTGAGAAGGTGCATTTGACAAGCTGGGAATGAACAATAGCCAGGTGGAGCAAAGCTGTATGAATTGTGGGAATTACATTCACGAATCAACAGCCCAATCCTAAACTATTCCCAGAGAAAGCAGGTATGCCAAACCCTTCCTGATGCCTCACACAGCTCAGACATAACAAAACAAAAACACAAACAAAACAAAACCAACCAAACAGAAAAACATAACCAAGCAAACAGCCTCAACATTCTAATTGTTAGAAAAAGCAGCTACTTTAAAACATTAGTTACTTTTGGCATTTGTTTAATAAAAAAACTAAGCGAGTGGTGTAAGACAGCTCCTGCTGGTCAGTAACCTTAATGTTACTTTTTCACCCCACTCTCACGCCTTTTATTTTCCCAAAAGGTCACGTTAAACAAAGGATAATACAGACAAGAGTCTTAGTCAAAATAAATCTGTGTTTTTGTTTGTTTTTAAGAGGGTAAGAGGATAATGAGTACAGAAGAAAAACATTAGCCAACTGCAACAGTTAACAAACAGGAGATTGGTAATTAGTGTTTAATGCCACCTATAATGAAATATTTCCCACTGGGAAAAATGTGGGAGGCAAGTCCATTTTGCTCCTTCAAAGTCACAGGCTGGAGTAGAACATACAACAGCACCTAACACCACAGTCACTGTACATATATTCAAGTTTTTACACGTCTGCAAAGCAGAAGTAGTAGCAGCCATTTGGATGTTCTTTCTTAATGGTTCTCAGGGTGGGCCTAGGAAACTCCGAAGGACCTGGTTCTTGTGACATGGAACTGGAACTGCAGCTGCTGCTTCTGCTGCTGCTTCCCGCCACTTGTGCTCTGCCTCTGTCCTCAGTGGGGGAGACCTGGGGAGAGCCCGGACTCAGGTACCCGGCTGCGGTCTGAGTAGAGGCGGTGGCGTACGTGGTCGGGCCAGTGTTGTTTTTCACATACACGTTTTTGATAGCAACAAGTGTCTGCGCCATGATGCTGAGGCTGTTGCTCAGATCTTGCATACCTTGCTGCAGCAGCCGAAGATTGTGGTTGACATTGTCAAAGCCAGACTGGATCACCTGCATCTGGGTCTGCTGAATCTGCACTAGGTCCGCTTCAGTTATTTCATTTTGGTCTGCCTGGGGCCTGGCTTTTGTTTTGGCTTTTACTTTCCCAGAGGAACCACCACCCGATGTCCCCAGAAAAGGTAGTTGTTCTTGGCTAGGCGGAACCACTGCCATGTCCTCAGAGCTTTCTTCTGGCTCTACCACTTTCACTACTATTTCTTCTTTCAGGTTCATCTTCTCAAGACCAGGTTGATGAGATGGGCCAGGATCATCGTTAAATCCTAGAGGAGTTGGGGGGAGAGGAAAAGCAGAGGAGAGTCAGTGAGGAACCTCATGGTGAGATGTGTTCTTATCCAATAAGCACAAACATTAGCCCTTGAACCGATACTCCACAGCAGTGACTCACACTGCATTACTTTTGACATCTCTGGAATACACACTACCTCTATAGGTGGGGGAGAAAACTGTACGGTAAAGATGCACTCACCCGTTAACTATATCTTTGTATCCTACAGTTCCCTCACTGTCCCCGTCACGGGGGCCAAGCTCTAGGTTCCAAAAGACAAATTTCCACTGCAAGCTCATTTCACACTGTTGTGTGCCTGGCAACCCATAACAGCGTGGACTAGACACGGGTTGCAAGAAATCCCTCGGTATTGAAGGTGATCGTTTCAGTGCACTAAAGCCATGTCTCTTGTAGACATAAGAATTTATGTACTTGCAGGGCTTTGGACAGCCTAGCGCTGTGGGCTGGCATTTTATCTTTGCGTTTGCAAGGACAGAGCCTACAAGCGTGGACGCAAGCGGCTGGGTCTAGTGCCTCACGGCCACGGGGTCTACTCTCATGTGCTGCTTTGATGCGACTTTGTCGGTGCACAGCGTGCAGTCCGCCAGCCCCACACACGCACACACCGTGCGCGTTCAAGGAGCGAAGGCAGCGCCCCGCGGGGGCCCCGCACTCACCCATCTCCCCCACGGCGGCGCCGGGCAGCTCCAGCGTGTCGATGCCGCCCACGATGGGCACGGCCTCGGCGGGCAGCAGGGAGCCGTAGGCGCGGTGGTGGTGGTGGTGGTGGAGGCGGTGGAGGTGGTGGTGGTGGCGGCCGGGCGGCACGGCGGCGGCGGGCGGCATCTCCTCGGGGGCCAGCAGGAGGCCAAGGCCGAGCGCGGCGGCGGGGCCCGGCGGCCCGCAGCCCTGCGACAGGCGGCACAGCTTGCTGCGGTCGCGGCGCTTCAGGTCCCGCCAGCGCTTCTTCAGGTCCTCAACGTCGCGGGGGCAGGCGGCCACCGGGTTCACCTTGTGCCGGATCAGCTCCCACACCTTCCGCTTCTGGCCCGGCGATGCGCGGCCCGGCCCGGCGGCGAACAGCAGCTGCTCGTGCTTCAGCACCTGCTCGATCAGCACCTCCGTCTCCGCCTCGTTGAAATTGGCCTTGCGCCTCTTCGGCGAGTCCTCGGCCATCATCACCGGCCGCGACCGCGCCCGCCGTCGCCCAGGGGGGCCGGGGCGGCCC
>NC_048897.1:20843362-20933408 GCF_011077185.1 Oxyura jamaicensis
GCCCCCGCCCGCGATCCCCGCCGCCGGCCCGCCCCCGCTCCTGCCCGCTACCGCCCGGCACGGCCCGGCCCGGCCCGGCCCCGCCGCGCCTTGTGCGCCTGCTCGGCGGCGGCAGCGGCTGGGAATGGCGGCGGTTTTGGAGCTGCTGCTGCGCGAGGAGGTGGCGGTCGGCGCTGTGCTGCGCTGGCTCCGCCAGGGGCCCGGGCACCGCCCCGCTGAGGTAACCGGGGTCGGGGCCGGGGCGGAAAGTTTGCCCGCGGCGGGCTGAGGGGACCGTTAGGAGCTGCCGGGCCCGGGGCCTGCAGCTCCGGCAGAGGGCTCGGTGTGGGGCCCGGAGCGAGCTCCCGGTTCGGTGCTCGGCCCGGCAGGGCCCGCAGAGGGGTCCGGCAGGGCGGCGGGTGGGCTCCTGCTGGGCCCCGGCGCACCGAGCTGTGCCATGGACGGAGCGTGGGGGTTCGCGTGGTTCGTACCTACGGACCGGCTCTGGGCGCTGGGGTTTTGGTGATAACATAGGGAAAGAGGATCTGTAGTTAAAACACTTGATCAGAGCCCCTCGGGATGCACTGAGGTAAAATCAGAACTGCTGCTGTCACCCAGAGTTGTGTGGGAAGAAGCACCGTGGGTCGTCCTGCGCTCCTTAAAGGGTGATTGCAGAAGTGGCCCTGGTGGCTCAGGTAGCCCAGGGCTGTGGGGGCTCTGCTGACTGACTTTTCTGAAAAGTTTGGCCTTGGCAGGGAATTGCTGCTTGCCTGTCATGTCTGGGAGCAGCCCGGCTGCTCAGGATGAGGGAGCAAGTGGAAGGCTTGCAGCTGGCAGCCGTTGACAGGTTGCCCTTGTCTTATAGTGGAGGAGCTGCACCTCTGTTCGCTTGCACAGAGAAAGGTGAGTGAAAGCAGGTTGTGCTCAGAACAGGATGAGAAACTGCCTGACCTTGCGCACAGACTGTAACCTTACCTGTTGGCCTCTACACTAAGCTCAGGTGGGCACCTGCGGAATGAAAACATGGCTTGCTCTAGCTTGGGTGGCAGTTTCTCTCTGGAACTGGTGAGAAGTTGGGTCTTCGGCCACCTGATGGGGTTTGTATTCTGACCCGTTTTTCACACAGCATGAGAGTGCCCCACTGCCTGGGGCTGCCTGCCCGTTACTGGGTTGTGCCAGTCTCGTGCTGCTCTAGGAAGCTGCACAGGTTCCACGCTTTCAAATCTGAAGTTCTTTCCAAAATAGTGTTTATATATGAATATAAATGAAATGGGAATGTCCCTGCAATTATTTTAAAATTAGTAAGGAGTAAGTTGCTGTCTCTGAGAGCTGCTTCTGCTATTATTGCAAATGTTGCTGAATACCATTGAGAGGAAACAGAAAAGTATTAAGAAAAAAATGAATATTACCCAGCATACAAAGCTTTGAACTGTGCGTGTCACACAAAGTCTTTTTGACTAGTTTTACTCTGGTAAGATCACCAGCTGTTTTGATTTTAAATGTGTTGATTCTGTGGTGATTTTTTGTTGTTGTTGTTTAGGTTTCTTAAGTATAAACTTCACATACTCTTGTACAAAGTACTCTCGTACTTTGAGGTTGCGTGGTCTCTGTTAGAACTCTAGGGTCTCAAACAAGGAAATTACTTAATAGAAAGGGAAGAGCAGTTTCAGTCTCATATTTGGCACTGGAAGAGCTTAAATGTTTGTTATTACAGCACCCCTCTGTGGGAGCAGGGGGTATTTGTAGGTGAGTAAGTAACGGAGAAGTTGCAGATTTTATTTTTTTACGTTAGAATTGTCTGTCTTACTGTGAAACATTGGACTTAGAGGTGCCAGTTGCTCCATGTTCTTGCTGGCTGTAGCTTCAGTCTCTCTGTGAGACAGTTCTGCTGGCTCCCAGTTGGAGACCAAAGTGAATGACACCATCTGAAAACTCCTGCCAAAATGGCTTGTGTGGAGGCTGGGTTTCAGATCTATGACTGGTGTTACGGTCGCTTGAATTTTAGTGGCCTGCTTTGACAAATCATGTTGTTTTTTATGGTGTATTGCAATCCCACAGTAACTGCTAAATGAGTGAAAAGAAGGAATCAGGTAGCATCTTTATGTTAATGCTTTGTCCTCTTTCCTTGCAGGAGAACCATATCCATGACAAGCTGGTGTCTCTCAGTTTGCTTCAGAAAGACTTTGTGCCTTTTCTGCTGAACTTTTTAAGGGAGCAGACCAGCCAGATCCTGACTAATGGACCCTCTACTCCTGCTAAGACTCCCAATTCCAAGGCCCATGGGAACCAAAGGACAGGATCAGAAAGGAGAGCAGGCCATGCGACTAGCAGCCGAGTGCAGCTCTTTTCCCAAAGGACTTCGGTGACCTCTTGCACCACGGATACTAGCTTTTCCCCCGCTGCTGCATCCAGTGGCTCCTCTTCCTTTTCAGGGTCAAACCTGTCAAGCCCTTGCAGCGACTTCCCTAGCTTGGCCTCCAGTAGCAGCCCGAGCTTTGGGTACAGCCCTGTGCTTAACCACAGCGAGAGGCGCTCATCTCAGAAGGCCAGCCTGGGGAGCTTCCTGACAGCTACGCCCGAAGCCCTGCCAGCAAGGCGAGGCAGAAGGAAAGGTGGCAGCACAGTCAGTGCCTCTGGCCGGCAGGTGCCTCGGGATCTGGGGCGTTCCCTTGCTGAAGAGGAAGATGGAAAGAATGACAGTCCCTCATGGTGTGGAGGGAGAAGGAAGCGAAGTGAAGTGCCTCTTGTTTCTGCTAGCTCCCCACCCAGCCAGCTAAATCTTAACAATCTGGAGGAGTTTCCACCTATGGGTGCAGCCTCTGGCTGGACAAAGTAAGATCAAGTCTGCCTCACTGCCTTGTTCAGGTTGTGCTGCAGGTTACTGTTCCTTGACTAGCTCATCCTGTTGTGCATATGCAAATACAGAAGATGCTGTAATAAACAGTACCTGGGGGCTGGCTTCTTGTTCTCCTTGGCCAGGAGAGTCTTGTAGCAGTTGCTTCACAGGGGAATATAGTCAGCTTTCTGCTCTGAACTCACCTGGTTGCCTCTTCAGCCTTGCAATGTCTGCAGCTTGCCATTGCACAGGCCAGCTGATACGAGGCTGAGCACATCTTTGTCCTTGTCTGTTCAAAGAAAAACTTTTTGATTGATGTTCTGTGAATTCTGGTAATGAATGTTAGTGTGCGGTTTCATTTGTGTAATGTGGTTATGGACAAAGTAGTGGGCCAGTGCCCATGTTCTCTTTGGTCTTCAGCGAGCACTGGCCTCCATGGTGACTTCACCTTTTCTTTTGGGCAACTGTTTGTCTGGTGGTTGCCTAAATCCTTTTATCTTTGAGATTTTACTCTTTAAAATCTTCATTACCAAATATGATGTTTTTTTATCAGCTTGTTTGCTCTGTAAACCAGGCGGTAGCCTCTGAAAGTCGGACTTTCTAGTTGGACAAGTAAAATTTCAGCTAAAAATCAGTAGGTCTCTGGGTCTGTATGGGAGCTGTGTTTGTGGAGAACATCCTCAGGCTGGCTGCCTAGGGTGCAGCTGCCTGTATAATGCTATATATAGATAATGCTTTGGCCAAGGGAGATAAGGTTTATTCCCAGTGTGACAGTAAGTCTGTTTTCCTCAGTTGCACTACACCCAGCTAGGAAAAAGTTTTGGGGAAAAAGGTCATGCAGTGTGTAGAAGCCATCACTAGAGCAATTTTGAGAACCCCATAACAATTAATGTGTAGCAAGCAGCATTTCCTTGAGAAATTGAATGCTTTATGTTCCGTGTCTAATTTCCTCTTTCTCTTACTCTAGTACAGAGCCTCTTCCTGAAGGACCAATCTAGGTAGCTTATGCAGGAAGAACAGGTTCCCCTAAACTTAAAGGGTAGCTCAGGGGCCTGGACTGCTACTGATAGACAGCGGCAGCTTGTTTGTTTTTTTCTTTATGGTTTTGTTAGAAACTGTGGGTGAGTTAGTTTTTTGCTAAAATAATGCATATCCTGTCCTCTCAAACTAGAAATGTTTGGAGGAGTTGAGTGGCACTCTGTGTTACCTGCCCTGTGCCGTGACGGTTGATAACTGTGTTTGCAGCAAGGGGTAGTGGCCGTTTTTCACCATCCATAGCTCCGGGGCTGCTGACAGTGACTAGAATCAAGTCAGCAACTATAGGTGAAGTTTAGAAATTCACTATCCTGACTTGATATCCATTTTATTTCAGCATTAGGTTCTTCTGGAAGAGTTTAATGCATATCATCTTGCGACCTAGTTTCTTCTGTTGTTTTGGTGATTTCAAAAGAATCCCTTCTCACTTTTTCAGCAAAAGTAAACCATCAAGGAGAATCAACCCCACTCCTGTAAGTGTCGAGCGCCCCCTTTCCAAGCCAAAGACGTGCTTCACTTCTACGCCTGTCAGCCAGTCTCCAGCTTCTCGGTTTTCATCTGGGTCAAGCCTTGAGGCCTTTAGTACTGTCCAGGAAGGAAACCTTACTTCTGTGATAAGCAGCAGCCTTCAAGAGGAGAGAGAGATGCTGAAGAAAGAACGGTACGGTCTGAGCATGATGGTGATGGGCTTGTATTGATTCTTAATTCTCTTGTCTTAAGATGGTACCAATGTGAGAGTGGGAATGAAGAATATCCAAAGAATATCTAAACCAGATGTGGGTAACCTCAAACTATACTTTGCCTAAACACAACTGTGACTCTGGTACTAGACATATTTATGCACATTAGACATATTAATGCAGTTAGCTTGTGCTTGTTGTTTTGAAGGTGTGCTGACGCTGGAACAATGACCCTTATTTTATCTTCAGGAGTCTTTACCACTTTCTTATGACTGCCTCTTGATGGGTTTGCACATGTCATTATCTCCTGTTTCTGTCTTCCTGATAGCCTTTAAAGTGATTGTTAAAGATATCACTTTTAAGACAATTTGGGTGTAAGTGGGCGTGATGTTGCCAGCATGGATGTTCCATAGGGATCTTTAACGGTCATTTGATGTTGCTCTTAATGGCTTTTTTTCCTGCTTCTCATGGATCTTACATACGCCACTCTGCTCTTGCATTTTGGATGACCCCTGTAGGCATTTTTTTTTTAACAATACCTATATATTTAACTGAGTAACTGTTACTGCTTTAGGAAGTATTTTGTTCCTTCTGTTGTTTAACTTGTCAAAATGGGATTTAATCAGTTGTTGCATTGCCTTTCTGTGTAGTGGTATTAGATCTTCTCAGAGCATCATTAACTGGTTAATATAGCTGAAAGTATGGATGTGAACCTTATTTTCATAGATTTCGCAGTGCCTAGCTGTCAGAAACTATATATGCAAAGTTTTTTTTTTTTGTTTTTGTTTTTAGGATAGGTTTAATGTCCTTAGCAAATATCAGTTTAAGTGAGAAGAAGCAATAGCAAAGGTTAGTTAGATAATTTTGCCAAAGTGACATGGTGTGTCAGCAGAGGATTTTTTTTTGTGGTTCTTTTGAGTCTTTTGAGTTTTAGCCACAGGATCCTATCTCATTAAGAAAAATATGTGTTAAATTACTGTAATGGTACAAGCAGCTTTAGGCAGTATGAATGATGAGTTCAGTTATTGCAGGATTTCCTTCATGCTCTACTGCCAGGGAAAGGCCTCTTCTGATCACAAGGCTGCTGTGTATCATCTTCAGTCACATGGTATGTCGCTGCTCTTGAATTTCAGATGCAAGTTGCTGCACCAGGCATCTTCTCCTGCAGGGATATCCCTTGATCCTGGTACTCCTACTAAGCCTGGTTACACTCGCAGTGCAAGCCTTCCTGCTGAAAGCCATCTGGTGACCTGTGCGGATCCTGCTAAGGTTTCTTGCAAGAAGCAGTTGGAGTGTCTGGCAAGGCTCTACTCATCGTGCATAGCAGGTGAGGACTAAGATGTGAGACTGACCTTTCTGTGAGCTTGAACTTGCATGGGCATTGCAAGGGAGAGATAGATGAGAAGTGAAAGTTGTAGGATAGTTACAGTGTACAAATAACATCGGGGAAAAATAAACGACATCGACAGTTAGTAAAACAGATAGATTCTAGGTAAAAGTTTAGGGAAGGAGGTGAACCTGATGTAGTACTCTGACCTGCAGGAGGCTGAAGTTGTATGGTCCTATCTGACGAGGTAAATTTGAGCCTTCCCTAACACTTCCTTCCTGTAATTCCCATGTTGATGTACACTCTGGCTGTATGTGGGGAGGAAGTTATTTACTGACTATGCCATAGAACAGTTTTCTATCTTTTTACCTTTATTTATTAAAACAGGTTAATACTGAATATTCATCTTTACTATCTCATTTCCTCTCTTCCAGAAAACCTGGTACCAAATATTTTTTTGGAGCTTTTTTTTGTTCTGCAGCTGTTAACATCTAAAGGCACTTCTACTGCAGAAGAAGAAGAGGAGAGTGACCTTGAAGTTAATGAAAGAAGTAAAGGTAAACAGTAGAACTGAGTGGAAAGAATGTCCTTCATGGAATGATAATGTGGTATAGATAAGTTGTCCTTAGCTTGGACAGTTAGTCATAAATCCCATAAATAAAACTGTGGGACACAGCTGAGATGCTGACAAAAGTCATGCATGCATGGGCAGTGCTTCTGCAGCGTGTTAAAGCAGAGTTGCTAGATAATGTTTAAATGTTTAATGTTTTCTGCTGTTGTGTGTGAATACCCATAGTTACTTGCAAAAACAAACTTTCAGAGAGAAAGGTGGATATGCTAGAGTCTCTCTTCCGTTGGAATCTGAGCAAGAATCTTTTATTTCCCATACAGCCTTAAACAGTTTAGTTGCTGTTAGTATAGGAAAGATAGGGAGTTGTCTATTGAGGTGCCAGTGAATATGAACTTCTGGAAACTGGACACTGGTCTAGAAGACTGTTTAGCTCTTTGGATATGGAGCTCCTATGTTCCTCAGGAGCTAATTGTTTATTATTTAGTTTATAAATGGTAACAGGTGCTGTTGTCTCATACTTATTTCTTCTCATTAGATGCATCGGGGAGACAGCATTTCCGAAGTGTGCACAATTGTGTTTACTTTGCTGTTCAAGTCTTGGATTATCAATATGAGTGAGTTGAGCTTTTTTTCTCTGCTCATGTCTTCAGATGTTTGTGAGATGAAGCAAGTGTGCTTGGATTTTAAGCTTTCTACTTCTAGGCATGCAGTAAATAATTTTCCCTCAAAATACACAACTCGGCCTGAATTTGGATGTGTGTTTGAATTTCCCTTATGCTGGTCTGTCTGCTGAACTTCAGTGTGATTGTGCAAGAATGGGAAGGTGATGAGATGAAAGCAATAAAAAAGTGTCCCTACAGATGCCAATGGGATTCGATCCTGGGTGCTTGGGGCTTAGAACTCTTTACTTGGTAGCTTCATAAAAGATAATTAGACGTAAATAAATGATTATGCTTATGGTGTTTATGTCTGTATGTCTGTGGGTTTTATGGGTGTTGTCTTGGCAGAATTATTTCCCATTTAGAAAAGGGGACGCTGAAGTTCTTGGCTGAAAATGAACGGATTGCATCTTTTTCTCCTACCTTGCATGAGAGGCTCCGGCAGGCTTATGAAAGCAGCACAGCCAAGGTGAGTATTGGCAGACCTCAACTGATGCTATCTCATACCTTTGTGGTGGTGATCTTTTATTTATGTTGGCCTTAATGTTTATTCTCATTCCTGCTACTGTGAGAATCTTGTCATGTCTTGTTTGGGAAGTGTCTGAAAGTGTTTTTTTTTTTTTTTTTTCCAATGTGTGAGTGAATTGCAAGTTGCAGTGACTGCTAGCTGTGAATTGCTGCTGGTTGGCCATACATTGTGCTCTAGGTGCTGACTCAGCTGATGACTTCAACAGAGTCAAGTTTTGCTTTTGAGATTCGTGTCTACTAAACATGGATCCCAGAACAATGGCCAACAAGATGCAATATCAGAATGTAGTTTGGGAGAGGTGGACTTTTTTCATAGCTACAGACTCCTTTTTCAGAAAACAAAGTTTCAGAGGAAACAGTGCGGCCTGGGAAAACTGGTTTCCTGATATAATCACCTGAGTTAGGGAACTGAAAGTGGATGCTTGGAATACCTGCCTTAGTTTATTTTGTATTTAGTTTCATCTGTCTTTAAAAATGGGAATTGTTCTTGGCAAAGAAACTACAGTGTACTTTCTGAGAGTAGGGCCCATCAATAGCTGCACAGTTTAGTTAAAGCTGTAGGTAAAGGTCTTCCTTTATATATATAATATATATACCTGAATATATAGGTGTATATATATGAATATATACCTATATACCTGAAGGCATATGGTTTTTGAACAGGAGAAAGAATATAGAAATTGCCAGCTACTGTTCTGTGTTCTCAGAAGCCCTATATTGAAGACACACTTCGGCTGTTTGCAGATCATTGTTTCCCCATGGAAATTCTAGCTGCAATCTAGTCTGCAGAGATTTCTTAGAGAGGTGAGGTGCTTCCATTCATAATGAGTGATTCTGCCTCTGCAGTGTAATATTGGTTTTGCAACCATTGGTGTTTACCAGCAGTTAGCAACAGGGAAATGGCTAGAGCCTGAAAAACTCAACTAGTGATACCTGTTTTCCTCATCACCTCCCTTCACGGTTTACTCTAGGTGTCAAATTGTTGGATAAATCAGGGACTTATGTTTCTGTATTTTCAACAGGTGTCTCTCCTGCTGCCATGCTCGGTACAATCTGTTTCTTTCCAGCCAGAAACTGACAATCGCTCTAACTTTCCCAGTGATAGAGCATTTCACATATTTAAGAAACAAAGGTAAGTTTCTTTTGCTGTTGCCGTATGGCTCTCAGGGTATAATATTTCCATGATTGTAAAAAAGGATATTAAGAATGTCTTGTGTATGCTATATACTCTAGAAAAAATTGAGATTTTTACTCTTAATCGAAAAAAAAAAGTGTTCAGATTGACAGCAGGGGATAAATGTTAATGTCTTTAGAGAAGAACAGCCTAATTCTTCATGATTTATTGGCTTCTGGTAAATGCCAGTACAGAGTGTCACCCTTCTGCATTGCTTCTGCATACACATCTGGTATGCTTTGTATTCTTCCTGACACCTCCTTCTGTGCTTGCAGCAACAGGGGGGAATGTCAAGTTGTCTTGGTCCTTGTTTTGTCCTCATAGGTATTTTTTCGTGTGTCTTGTTCTTTCCCACTTCTCAGTCTTCAGTATGTCTGGTAGTGGGTGTTTTGGTCGTTCCGTCTGAGCTTGGGCATAAAAAGCTTAAACGCTTGCTGTCAAAGACATGGAAAATGGAAACTTGCTGAAGTACCGCTAACTCAACCACTGGTAGAGTTGCCCTGGGAAACTTAGGAGCAATTGAATATTCAACTGTTTTTACTTCAAACTTGAAGAGGAATTCATACCCTTAAATATCTTGATTCACAGGGATATCTTTTATGAACTGCTGCGTGAATGGGAGGATAACCATGAAAAAACTGGCTGGGACTTTGAAAGAGTTCTGGGCAACAAAATAAGGTAGGAGTATTGTGCAAGTCCAGCTAGAACTGAAACTTCTGCTGCTTTAGAATAGGTGAGTTACTGGTGCAGCATACCAGACTCAGCATCCTAATTTTTATGTTCTTTCTAATGGTCTTCTACACTGACTTGTAGGGGGCTGTGCTTCTTGGGAGTTACTGTCTGTGTAAAGTCACTTCTATATTTAACATTTTCAAGTGTCATCGTAAAGAAACAAGGCAAAAGTGGCAATAGCGTAATTTGATTAGTCTTGGTCTAACTCTTACCCTGTTCCCAGTCACAGAAAGTGCCATTTTCACAACCTGTGCTGTGATGTGGACCTTGTTATTGTATGCATTTCTCTATGCGGTTTGTGTTTCCAATGCTCCTTTGAAGCACAGGGAAATGTGTTACATGTTCAGAATCTCTTTACTCTTCCAACTATTTTAGGGGCTTCTGGTGTTTTGGTTCTGAAAACGAGACAGGTTTGGCTCTTCATATGGAAGGCAAACTTCTATGCTTATTGTTTTATCAAATAGTTGCCTTGTAGGTTTCTGTGTTAGCCTTAACCATGAGCGTACTCAAGTTACACATATGAAGGGGGCTTTTCACGTCTGGAGCAAAACAAGGCTGAGATTTAAACTGAGAAATTTTTGTCCTCTTTGGCCATCAGAAGTACTGCTATGGCTGTTTTCTTACTTGCATCCACGTGGGCTCTCAACACAGGAGAGAATGGGAGATGAATGAGTTACTTGTCTTCCTAAATAACAGCATTACTGCAGAAAAGGAAGAGAGTTTTTTATCTCTAAAGCTGTGTTCTGCAGGTGCTAAGGGAGAATCCAGGGAGAATTTTTGTTCTGTGATCAGCAGATGAAGCTCAGTGCTTGTGAAACTTGGTTATAAAGATGTTGCTTTTTTTGCAGTGGCCTTTGAAAAGCTCTGGAGATTGCTTTCTTAAAAGCAGTTATTTTGTGCTTTTGGTGTAATTTGAGGTTAAAACACTTTTTTATACCTCAGAGATCTAGTCAGCATTTTGTGATGTTTTCCTTCACAGGGCCATGATGGCTCACCTGTCTGCAACCTGCAACCACAGCCATTTTGCCAGGCTCTTTCAGAAACAGCTCATCCAGGTAAATTAGTTGGTTTTGTTTTTGTTTTCTTGAATATACGCATCAAAAGTGATTTAATCCTTCTTCAGCCTGAGAAAACAAACTGTCTTGCAAGTTTGAGGTTTTCCTATTGAAACTTTTTTTTTGGGAGAGACAAGAATTTGGGAGAGAGAAGAGAATTTCCTTTCTTTTCTGGAAATACAAATCAGTGACAAATTATAGACAACCCCTTTATTCCTATCATATATAAGGCACACTGAGCACATCATGAGCTGTAAGAATTCATTCTTCATGGTTATTTACTGTGAGCTTCTAATTTTAGAACAGTTAATTTTTAGAAATGTTAATGATATATTTCAACATGTATAAAATGCAGAGGTTCCCAGTTCCATTCCTTAGCAACATGAGTATGCTACCTTCAAAGAGTCTCAGGTTGTTCTGTGTAACAGCCCAACAGACTCTTTTTGATATAGTATTGCTGTTGTAGTTTACAGGAGTTTTTCCGACCAGTTTCAAGCATCATCTGACTTCACTGTAGCTGAAGGAATGAAGAAAGAAAGGATGCTTCTGATTGAAGTATAAAATTTCACTGTATTCTCTCTATAAGTGGCTGGCATATTGGTAGGTTCCTTTTGGATAGCAAAATAGACAACAAAATACCCTTAAATGTTAGTCCACATGCATTTCCAGGAAGATGCAAGCTGTTGGAATATTGAAAATTCCTCTCGTGTCCAGTCTGAATTTGCATCAGTGTTGTGTCTGTAGTTCATGAAGACCATACAAGTGATAGGTGTTCTCTCCACACATCCAGATGTTGGCTGCTAGATGTGCCTGAGTTAGTTGCATATCATCCATCTCTCAGAATCTCTAGGCTGTTTGTGGCCAAGGTGGGTAGCATGTTTTGTCATGAGGAGAAGAGAACTTTTTTATGTGGGCTGGCTGAAAGGGCCATGCTTGGATTCCTCCTAAAACAAAGTCTCATGAGGAAGGGAGAACGTGTGGGGTAATGAAATGACATGGTGCTTTATTACAAATTGTTCACCTTCTTGCTCTTTCTGTCTCCTGAAGATGTGTAAAGGTCCTGTTGGTGGCGGCGCAAGCTGGGGAGACACCCCAGACCAGGACGTCCTTAATATGCTGGGTGCTGATAATCTGAGCCGTCTGAAGAGGTTGCAGGAAAGATTTGTAGTTCCCCAGAGCATCAGAGGACCTTGCCCACCCCCCTCATTCCCAGGGTGCCAGCAGTTCTTCAGGGACTTCATCCTCAGCGCAGGAAGGTTGGCTGCCCATGGTTATTGTTTCCTTGACAAAGCTTGGGTGTGGGGGGGGCAAAACCAGCATGTCGCTCTTGTAGCGGGGGGTTGAGAGCCTGGGACATAGCAGTTACCCAGGCAGAGCATATCAGGAATGATTTAAAACTGCATAATACCACACTTAGTATCCTTGGCCAGTGAACATGTTAACATGTTCTGTCCGGGGCGTAGAGTGCTACATCAGGCTAGATGGTAATAACCATCCTTCTATAAAGCACAATATCTTGTCACAGGCCACCAGCATTTCCCAGTGCAGTGCTATATAGCGAGGGCACTGGACTGTCCAAACATTCCTTGTGCGGTAGTGCATGAAGCCACAGAGTTAGAGGATGAAGCCAGTTTCGTGCTTTTTTTTTTTTTTTTTTTTTTGAATGAGTTTTTCCACAGTCCACAGCATGGATGCATTGTGATAGAGGGGAGGTTTGAATCTAAGTTATCTAAGTTCAGTTACTTCACAACTTCCTGCTTGGACAGATCCATATCATTAACATTTTTCTGGGACTTGCTAAATAGCATCAGTTCAAAGGAACATGAGTGGAAAAGGCGGTCAGCCACTACTGGATTTGCCGTTGTTTTCTTGCCTGTCAGTCGGTTAGTTTGGGTGTCATCTGATGCTTGATTAACTCAAGAAACCAGCTTGAAATTTTGTGGTGTGTTAGTTGAGGTTTTACTGCTGTTTTCAGCCCAGTCTGACTCATCATCTTTTGCTGAAGTTATCAGTTCAATCAGCACCTGGTGGATAGCCTGTGCCTGAAGATACTTGAACTAGATGGCCTTACTTTGGTGGAGCATGAGCACAGTGATGGGGAAGCAGATATGGATGAACAGGTAATTTTTTTTTTTTAACAGACATATCTGGCAGTTTCCCTGAACTGATACTGTACCCAAGCAATTGTTTTGGTTGCAAGGAGTTTGCTACTGTATTTATAGGACAAGAGCTTCTTCATTTGATTTTATCATGGCTCTGCAACACATGTGGATGTCTGAACCCCTTTCCATTTACTTGTGTGCTTCAGGATGCCTCAGAGAAGTGTGTCTGAAGAGATAATGCACCCTAGTTTGAAAAGTGATCTCCTGTGAGGGAGCCTTATTTCAGGTTGTTAGTACCCGTGCTAGATCTGTTTCATCAATGAAGTAACTGAGTTTAATTATTGCATTCAATTGCAATAGATCCTTGTTACTATTCCTCACAGAAAGACTTTAGTTAGAATTCATTTGTAGTCATGCCTGTTCAGATGTTCCTTTATTCATCTGTACCTATCACAGATGTCATAGTTTGTAGACTTAGCAAAGTAGCAGCAAAAGGTTCATGAAAACTTGCAGATCAGTAATAGTATAACAGAGGCAACATGAGGTCAGTTCTCATTGTCTCCAAAGTTGTTAATATGAAGATGTGACTGAGAAACTTCTTGTTCTAGAAAGCTCTTGTATTAATTTCTTACAGTAAGTGAAGCAGTGGAGGCAGAACCAATTTAAAATATGCCTGATAAATACTCGTATTTGAACCTTTATTAAAAGCATTGATGAAGCTATGTGGCCGCCCTTTTTCCATGAATGGATTGGAAGTTTAGTGTAGGTAATGGTTTTGCCATTTTAGGATGACATTGCTCCAGCTTACTTTTTTCATTTCAGGATGAAAAGAAGCGTTTCACTGTGGTCTTACTAAGCCTGAGACTCCTCGCCAAGTTCCTGGGGTTTCTTGTTTTCTTGCCATATCGCACTGTGGAACAGCCAACTAGAGACCTGCAAGACTCTGCAGTAGCATTAAGAAACCAAGTAAGAAACCAAACATTTTTTTAAAAAAAACAATGTGGACTATTGCTTGACAATCAGGTTTCCTCATCCAAGGAGTGTATTATGAACAGTCATGCCTGTTCAGAGCAAGCCAGTGAATCCTGGGAAGATGTTACGCTGTTCTGTGCCCCTATCAGATATTCTGAAGTTGGGAACAGAGGACAGAGGAGTTCGTATGATATAGAAAAGAGGGAGCAATGCACTGATAGTGAGGTACTCAGTCTTCTGTTATTTCTGCTAATCTGGGTCTGTCATAGCAGAACCTGGGTAAGACTTGTCTTTGTAGTGTAAAATCCAGCTACCAGGAATGTTTTTGTTAGTTTCACACCCACCTCCTGTCAGTGTGATGTACTGAATGCAAGGAGGCAGGGGTTAAACCTTGACTCTGTTTGCACATAGTCATGCTTATAGCCTTACAGCCTTCTCTTTACAAGTCCCAGTAGGATCTTTGGTTGCTATCATAGTGCGTTTTCTATCTCTGTTGGTGTGTGGAAAAATGTTTTAGCCAGAAAGTCAGCTCTTACTTGTACAGAAGATGAAACCCTAGAAGGAAAAGCCATGATATAGAGAAATATTTTTCTTTAATTATCAAAAGGTAACTTCAAGCTGCTGTTTTAACTTGTCTTGTTCATTAAGACCCTGCCTGTACTGGATGTACTGAAGCTTCTGAGACGATCTATTCGGGATCACCGTTCTATCCTCACTGTTCCTTGGATTGTGGAGTTTCTTTCCCTTGCAGATCATATTGCTCCTTTCCTTGATTACTATAGGAAGGTATTTTGTCTCTTGCTGCAGGTATACAGGTAAGAGCCTGGGAAAGTGTATCAGTTCAAAACCTCTTGTGTAAATGTTTTCTTGCTTAGTTCAGAAGTACGTAGGGTTTGAGAGTACATGCTGGCCCTAGTTTGAGATTCTTGAGAAATTCTTGGTGCAAATCATGAACATTTCGTATCTTACATGAAGCTGCGAAAGGAGCACATTCCAAACTTCAAGAATAATGTTTGATTTAAATATGTGTTTTTTCATCAACTAAATATTCTTTAAATCCCCATTCACCCACTCTACATCTGCAGTTGCAAATTTTAAAAACTGAATTTAGACCTTAGACCCACAGCGTGGGTCCCATGGGACCCATGCCTAAATAATGCTCTACTATTTTTGCTTACATACATGAGGAAAATTTGAAGCACATTCTAGAGAGTTATTTAGCAATGGCTTTTCCAGCATCAAAGCAGCCTGTTATTCAAATGTGTACATGCAAAAGGGTAGAACTTGCTCTCCACTCTGTCGGTAGACAAGTAGGGAATGTGTACATGGTTACAAATAGTATTATACTGAGTGGTTTGGGATTTTTTTTTTTTGTTAATGAAAATTGTGCTAATGAAATCTAACACTGTCTCTGTTTGCTTTTTCTGCATGCCAGGTTAATGGTCCTTTCTGAAGATAAGGAGATGAGTTTCCTGAACAAGCTGCTGATCCTTGCAGTTCTGGGATGGCTTTTTCAGGTAGAAAAAGCAGAGTACAAAACTCAATAGAAGATAGTATTGAAATGAGTTAACACACTTGAAATTTCTACTTGGTGGTGTTTTGATTTTGTTTTTACACTAGTTTGGGGTTCAAACCATCCTCTGTGTTCTAATGGAGAATTACTTTCCTGTCATCAAATTGTGTGAAATAACATTTTCTTTACAGTAGGAATTCTAATTACTGCTGAAACACATTTTGTCCTTAAATCTGCATCCTTGTGAGCAAATTGACAGCAAATTCCTGTTAGAACTTGGAAGCTCTTGTCACAGAGGTGGAGTGTTAGCTGGCATCCTTGAATAAAAGGGGAAATTTTTGTCTGATAAAGAGATAGTGTGCGATGAACTTTTAAAATCCTTTTGTTCCTTCCATTGGAAGTAAGATAATTTGTTAGCAGGAACTTGCTGGAAAGGTGAAAGATACCATATGGGGAGGGTAAGGAAAGTGACGTGATCAAACAAAATCTTTAATTTTATGGGGGAAAAAACTATTTATGTATCTCTTTATGATCTTTAGTATTTTTGTGGGTGGAAGATTTTACTGTCTATCAGAAATGGTTCAAGTTATTGACTTCTATTTGGGTTGTACCTACTGGGGTTTCTGTTTCAGGTTCCATCGGTCCCGGAAGAGTTGTTTTTTGCCACTGATGTCAGGCAGGAGGGAGTGATGGTGGATACTGTGACGTCTGCTCAGGCTTTGGTGAGTTAGTGCAGTAGCAGGCCCTGTGAATCTGTGGATGAGAGCAGGCTTACAATGGCCTCAGGAGTTTAAGATATTATCAAGAACTCGGCTTCAGTGCAACTGCATTGAGCAGCAAATATATAGGCCAATGGACGTGATGCTCCAATTTATCCAAGTGGCTATTATTGCATTGAGTCCTGGATTGTAACTTATGTGTGTTAAGAGCTCAGTGGCTTTTGTCAGGCAAAGGCCAACGGCAGCAAGAGCTTGCAGAGTAGGTGGCAAGTTTTGTGGGAGCATCAGATGCTGTTTTCCTGCACATTAATTATCCCAGTACAAGTGAGCTGATAAAGCTGCAGCTCTTCCCAGAGATGAGTAATAGTAATGATGAACACAACAGAAATAATAAGGTGGGTCTATAAAGGTAAGATGGTGATTTTTGCTGTCACCTGCTTACCAGTTGCATGATAAAGGGTTAATAAACTGAAAATAGTTTGAGCAAGCAGAAAAGTAGGTGAGTTTGTAGCATGTGTGATGTTTTAGGTAACTCCCAGACGTGCAAGAGAATAGATGGTATTCTGTGAAAAATCAGCAGTATATCTGTGAAGACATATGTGTATCTTTGCTGTCATTAGAAAATTCTGTTCAGCATTGTCTCTTCAGTGGCAGAAATGAGATGCAGAGCTGATTATTTTGCAGATGAGCACAGTATATACTGCCCATGTGGATGGGATCAAAAGTTGTTTCTCCTTCCATGCCTCTGGCTGCACTGTGTAATACTGGGATAACACTACTCCATAATGTGGTGTTCTGGCAAGTCTGAGAGAAGACACCTGTGGAGTTGTAATGCTTAGCAGATGTTCCTTATTTATTCTCCTCCATGGGTAGGTTTCTCCTTTACAAATAGCAGCTGTGTCAACAGTCCTGGTTATATTCTCTAATCATCAAGGTTCAGATGGGCTTTGGTGCTCAGAAGCAAGGATTGAGCTACACTAACTGAATGTAGAGCAGTTGATTGTGCATCACTGGACTGGTCTGAACAATTGGACTGCCAAGCGTAGAATTTTACTTTGAATTTGGAATCCAGTTATTTCTGTTCTGAAACCTGCATGTGACCACGTGTATAGGATTTCCTTCCTGCTGTGTTGCTTCAGCTTTTCCTTCATTTTCTCACCAGGACTCTGTGCCCTTGGTGGATCAGCAGTTACTTTATACCTGCTGTCCCTACCTTGGTGAGTATTTTATTGATATTTTTCCTACCATTCTCTAGAACTGTGGGTCCTTGGATTGTCTTTCATAACCCTTCTCACAGCTTCAGGTCTCAGCTGTGTATAACTGAACCCTCATTAAAGAACCTGCAGCTGAGAATAGTTATCTGGTGAAGTTGGGGGAGGGAGACTGCACAGTCAGGATAGTTCACCTGCAGAGGTTGAATACAGAGGAAAAGGGGAGCTCATTCCTCACAAACTGGGAGGAAACACAATAAAGAGTAAGTGTACAATTTTTCCATCCTAGCTATAGCATAGTCTGTGTTGTGAGGAATGTCTTGATCTTGAGCACATTTCTGCTGCTGAGACAGAGGGGAAGGATCCTTTTGCATCTGATGCTTTGTCAGGTTGTTGTCTGAGGAATCTTCTTCCTAATATCTGATTGTTGTTGGTGAAATCTTTATGTATAGAGAACAGAGTGCCGGACAGTGGGGTGCTGTTCTGCTTCTTGGGACTTAGCTGCTAGGAAGACTGTATGTTAACCCAGATGTTCTTCCATCATCCAAGCTTCTAGGGGTTGAACTGATCTTCAGGTTTTCCCCTGTTTTCCACTGATCCTGTTAGAATTTTGTGTGATTCTGCTTGTCTTACCGTCCTTGCAGAATTTTTTCTGGTTCCTGCTCTCTGTGTTAAAAAGGGGTCCATAGCAATGGCTGCTCCGTGATCCTTCTGAACAAGCCCCAACATGCCAGGGAGCTTTTTGGAAGCCTGTTTCATCTTTGGTGCCTTGCCCTGCTAGTTAGATGGGTGGGATGCCTCTGCTCCTCTGAAACTTCAGCTTTCACAGAAGCTGAGAGAATATGCTCTGGAGGCAGGACTGACAATGTGGAATTTTCTGAGTTTTTGATTTGTTCTGTTGTTCATGGGGATGGTGACTGTTTTTGCATATTTTTCGATGCAGGTGAGCTGAGGAAACTGCTTGCATCTTTTGTGGCTGGTAGCGGAGCAAAAAATGGTGGCTTTATAAGGAAAATAACTCCAACAGCTGCAGAGTCTTTGGCACCCAAGGCTTCTGTCACACAACGGAAACTGCAGGTAATGAAAAAGGGAGTCACAAGTGGAACCAGGGCAGGAGGCGTTGCCTACATGGGATACACAGTGGTATCCTGTCATTCGGAAAAGAAAAGTATGGGCCTGGACAGTAGGGAAAGTTGTGTTTCACAGTCAAATACTACTTCTCATTACTCTGGTTGAATTGTGTGCCTGGGTTACCATGTGAGTGTTGAAATCCAGAGAAATTCAGTAAGCATTCTTACGATCAGAACAATTAGCCCCTCTCTCTTTTTTACATAAAATGTTGGTACATTTCTCATAGGCTGCTTTTAGTTAGATTTTAGCCATGCTTTCCACAGAAGATAAGAACTGCATAGGAGCTGCCAGAACTCTCCCATTCTCTTTACTAGTCATTTGCTTTAGTAGTTTCATAAACACTGATGATGAGCTTCAGGTTAGAAAAAAAATAGGGAAAATGTATCCTATAAAGGTGCTGAATGTTACAGTAGCAGAATATTCTAGTATATGCAGATTGTCTGCCTTTTAGCTCAATTACATACAGTAGTTCTGTCCACTCTTGTGAAGAGGAGAGGAGTACCTGAGCGGAGCGTTCTAATCAATTGTGGCACTTTTCTCTTGAACAGGTGGAGTTGGAGCAGGCTTTCTTCCACAACCAGCCTCCCTCCCTGCGGAGAACAGTTGAATTTGTGGCAGAGAGGGTGGGATCCAACTGTGTTAAGCACATCAAGTAAGTAGTAGTAATCTGTTCGGTGACTTAAGAACATATCCCTCTGTTCCCACTTCACCTTCTCTTCTCCAGGCTAAATGAGTCTGGCTCCCCCAGTTTCTCCTTGTAGACCATGAGTTCCATCATCCCAGCTTAGTGGTATCAGGTGCAGCTTCACAGTGAGGGGAGCAGTAACTTCCCTTGACCTGCAGGCTGCACTGTTGGTAATGTCAGACCAGTGTTAGGCTGCCCTTTGGACCCTGACTTGTCCAGCCTGTCTGCTTGGAACCCAGATCCTTTTCTGCAGAGCTGCTCCCTGGCCAATAGACCCCAGCCTGTATGCCCATTACAGGCGTACAGTCACTGCCATTGTCAGCCCATTTCTCCAGCTTGTGAGGGTACTTCAGAAAGGCAGCCCTGGCCTCCAGCATGCTATTTGTTAACTTTCTGAATATTTGCTCTGTCCTATGTCCAACTTGTTGAAGACAGTAAATGCTACCAGCCCGTGAGGAACACTGGTTGTAGTGGGCTGCTGTTGACATCTTTGAATTTCTAACCACTGAGTGTGAAAGCACTGGTGCCACAAAAGTTACCTGTATCTATCTGTTTCTATTAATATTTAAAAGCTTTTGACTCTCGAGTCTTTGTACTATTTCGAGATCTCTACTTGCTGGTTTTTTTCATGCCCAAAAGAGCAAGGAAATGGTGTAGTACTGAACACGGTGATTTTTTTTATTTTTTATTTTTTAGCAGGGTGGATAGTTGCATCTCTCTCTCAAAGAGAGACAGGCACCCTTCTGAAATGGGGCAAACAGCTGGTTTCAGTTAGTGTGTGTTGTTTCTTGTATTGATCTCAGTGTCTGAATTTCTTTTTTCTTTATTTTCACAGGGCAACACTGGTAGCAGATTTGGTTCAAAGGGCTGAAGTCATGTTGCAGGATAAAGTGAAGGAGGAGGATGCTAATCACGACAAGCTGCTTGAAGAGGTGTGCGCTCATCTGTATGAGGAAGGGGCCCAGGCACTCATCAAAGGCAGAGAGTAAGGAGGAAAAGTTACTTAAACTTGTGCCTTCCCTTCTCTTCTTATTGTGGAATCTCTAAGCCTCATTCGGCTTGGCCTGTCTTGCTCAGGTTCTGGTAATTATAAACCCTGACCTCTGCTCTTCTTAGGGTGACTGTCTGCTGTTCCTCCAGCCAGTTAATGCCGTATTTGTAGGAAGGAATAAAGGTGCTCTGTGTCCCTCTGCATCCAGCTCCAAATGGGCATCCACTGCGGTTATTGTATTTCCCTTCTTTGGAAACTGAACATTGCAGCCTGGGGGCTTGTATCTGATTTTTCCTTATCTGGTTCTTTTGGTTTGACATATTTCACTGCAGTCTTCCAACTAGTTTTGACTGTAAGAGAGCATGTGAAAATTCCTACAGTAATGAAAGTTCTGACTGTTGTCCAAGAACTTTGACTAATACTGAGGCACGTATTCTTTCTTTTCTTGCAGATTTTGCAAAAAAAAAGGTCCTGAGGCGGTAAGGGTGTTACTGCCAGAAGAAACATCTGCAGCAGTATGTATTTTCACTAAAACTTGCTGAAGACCTTGACTTTGCATCTGGATTGTTACTGTTTTTCTGTTGCTGCTTCACTTACCACTTACTAGCTTAGGACAATGGAATCTGTCGATGCTCTGATGTAGAGGCTGACAGCTCAGGAGAGTCACCTCTGCCAGGCTGTCTTGGGTATTCTTGCTAAAGTGATGCTCTAACAGATAGCTAACTGTTGAGACTAGAGTGGTAGGTAAATTGTGTTAGTCTTGCAAGGATAATGCTTTTGGTTTAGAATCAACTTGACAAAGAGTTGAGGGTATCTGTATGGGGCTGTTGGGGTTTGGGAAATCAAAATGGGTTTGTCCTACTGCTCAGAGCAGCAGCTCCCACAGAGATGGTCGTGCTCCGGTTAAATGTTGCATGCCCATATTAAGTACTTTCCCTCTAGACTTCTGATTCCTCACTGATTATTAATGTTGTGACTGGAAGTATATCACCTGTTATCCTCCCTGCAAAGGTTTTAAATAGTGCGGAAGACATTGCAGTGGAACTAGCTACTGAGAAGGCCTGTGGCTGGCTTTCTGCCAACATTGCAGGTGAGTTTCCTTACCCTGAACTGGGCTTCTAACCTGTATATTGTACTCTTTCCGAGATCAAGGAGTAGAAGTTTATTCTAGGGTCATGAAGTACTCAAGGGTAAAGGGGAAAAAAAAAAAAAAAAAAAAAAGAAAGAAAAAGAAAAGGACTCTCACTTTTCTTTCAGTGGGAAGCATGCAGTTGCTGCTGTCCCTTCTTTAGTAATAAGATGAGTGATTTCCAGCTCCAAGAATCTTCTTTAGTTTTCTTTTCAAGCTTGGCCCTTGTGATTTTTAGTTATTGAGACTGTTAGCATGGTGAGAATTAATGCTGTGGAAAGCTTCTGAAAATATCCCATTTGAAGTTGTCACAGCACTTCAAATACAGGATACAGTCAGCTTCTGTCAAGCCATATTATGGTCCCCACGTACAGAGAACTTGTGAAAACTTCTTCAAAGCAAACGCTTCTCTGACTGGGTATGTTTTCAGCAGGCTGCAGGTGACTGTATTCTTTTTAGTCTGTAGTAGTGCTCTGGCAACTCTTCAGAACCTCTCAAAACCCATTGTTTCAGGCGGTGATGCCAAGAATTTGGGAAGGAATATCCAGCACCATTTTCAGCAGCAGGCGTTCAGTGTTTTGGATGCTGCTCAAAATTTATTTTGGTACAAAACATGTCGTTTGTGGGCACAGTGGTCCAACTGGTATGGTCATGCTGATTTGACGTTCTGCTTTGGCATTGCTTCCTGGTTTAGCTCTTCTGATCATTAAAGCAACTGAAACACTTCTGATGGGAAATGAAATGGGTTGCCAGTGGTACCTGGTAGTAATGGGTAGCTTCCCACCTGTGCCTCTGGCCGTTAATATGATGGGAGCTCACAGTCAGGAGGGTTGGAAACCTTGAACTGGCCTTTCCTCATTCACAGTGGCTCTCAGAACAGGAGGGCTAGTAAGGGTAGCATTTGAAACAGTTGTCTGCCTCCCTGGAGAGAAGAACTGAGGCAGACAGGATTCGTTCCCTTTTTTTCCTTTGCAGCACTAATAAAAAGAGAAGTGAAGGCAACCTTCAACAGAATGCTGAAAGTCCCAGGGCTTCCCTTGCCCAGTGAGGATGCTCTGGAGTTGAGAAGGGACTGCCCCCCAGGCTGTCAGCACCGTGCCTCGTTTCCCTCCCAGATCATCAATGAGATTAAGGTACATAATGTTCACTTCCTGGCTTGCTGTCTTTCCCTAGCTCCTTTTTAATTTTTCACCTCTGTCATAGGTCCAGAGATCTGTTCATGGAAGTGCAGACTTAGTAAGTGAATCCCTGTTGTCTCTTTCATCAAGGATGTGCTCTGCGTTGCTGTGGGCCCACGGGATGAAGGTGAAGTGATTGACCACAACTGGCTGGAGTGCCTGCTCGGAAGACTGAGTCAGACGCTTCGGTGCAGAAAGGTAGAAGTAGGAAAACAAAGTTGGACTGCTTCGAGCCATCTTCATACTTGTAAACTCCGTAGTTTGCTTTGTCTCACAGTTGAGTTCAGTTGAATGTTTTTTGTCTCAGCTCAAACGTGACGAAGTTGCATTGTGTTTTTTAGACTCTAGATACGCTTGACACTTACATCTAACCTTTGCAGAGCTCTTTGTCATGAGGGACCTCTTCTTGTCTTTCAGACTTTCTCCTGATTACACCTCTGTGCTTCTTGCTGTAAATTGTCTGCTCCTCTCTTTTATCCCTCGTGAAGCCCTGTTTGGTCCAGTTTGCAGGATGGGACAAAGATAAAACTTTTTCTGTGTTTTCTAGTTCATGTGTCCGCCATCAGAACAGCAGCTGGCAAAGTGCACAGTTGAGTTGGCTTCTTTGCTGGGTGAGTCAGTCATGATAAGCTGTTTAAGACTAAAATGTGGTAAGAAAGTTCTCATAAATCCTTTGGGATCAGATATTTCATTACTTAGAGCTTGTGGATGTGCCTTTGTGCCTTTGTGCCTAAAGGCTTTGTGCCTTTAAGTCTAGTTTTTCCCTCTTTGAGGCTTTTTTCTGTCAAATTGGAGTGGTCACTCTTATTCTGTGAAGGTTACTGTCTTTCATATCTGGTGTTCTTCTTCACATCTTCATTAGTTTTCCTTTTCTGATACCTTCATTTTAAATGTCATATGTTTCTCAGTATTTCTGCCTCTGAAAAGTTGCAGCAGACTTTTTTTTCCCTGAATATAAATTATGCAATTATATTTCTTTGTCTCTTTTAGAGAATGGGAGTAACTTGTTTTCTGTGTATTGTGACTTCTGTGAGCACTTTGATTTTTTTTTTTTTTCTCTTGGTCTAATGTGTTAAATACAAAGCTTTTCTCAGCATGAGCTAGTGGTCTGCATGCAGATGCTTTCTCCATGAGCACCCTTCTAATTTTTTTATACCGTTCTTAAGGAGATTTTATGTGGTTCGCTCTGCAGTCCACGCCTAAATATTGTGAAATGGGGAACAGCAGTGTAAATCTGCCCCTCTTCATTAAATTGTACCAAGGAAGACCTAATATCTTCCCTCTCTGTGTGTTTAGCTGCAGTTAAATGCTGTACAACTTCACTTTCACTTGTATAAAGATATGCAGCTCAAAGCTATGAACAACTGTTTAATCTATTTGTAGATTCAGATGGTGTTTTACTGTGTTACTCTTCTTTCTTTGGAGTAACACCTACGTCCTCTTTTAATAAATGTTAGTCATTATTTCAATTTCTATTCAGTCAGTCTTCTGTCAGGACTTCAGCCTGTGTGCCAACCAAGTGGCATTCTTTATCTCAGAGCAGTATAAATACATTCCTCTATAATAATAATTAGCATAGTTTTAAAACTCATGTTTTTGCTCATTTCTAAACTCTAGTCCCCTTAGGTTCAGTGGTTTACACTTACTAAGTGTTTTTACTTCAGTGATTTAGTTATGAGCTATAAAAAATGTGCTGTTGGACCAGGCAGATGAATGTAAAAGACAAATTTGCAGTATGGAAGTTCACCTTTCTTGCTTTTCTTAGTTTCAGATCGTGTTCCTCTGAGTTTTGGGATCAAGCCCCCAGAGAAGAGCTCTGAGAGGCTCCGAGTAAAGAGCAATCCCACATACGGCCTTCTGAAACTGCTGCTTTCTGTCTGGAAGGAGGACTTCGGGACGCCTGTTCCTGTGCAGCTGATGTTCAGCAGGAAGAACATTGGTTATCTTTCGGAAGTCAAGCAGCGGGAGGTAGGGCTTGTTCAGCTCGGAGGGGCTGCCAGTTACCTGCTCCAGTCCCGTACATTCACGTTAAGAGTTCCCTCACCTGCCACGTTAACTGATGGCTTGTGTGAGCAAGGCCTGTAGCATTAGGTCTGCTGTCTAGCTGGCATCGTTTGAGTGGGGGTAGTGGGATACATGCTTGTCTTGGGGCTGTTAGGGAGGCATAGATTAATTAAGGAACAACTGGCAAAATGGCCAGCTGGGCCTGGGAGATCATAGGACTGAACACACGATTTTGTAATGGGTTGCCTTTGTATTTTCAGCTTTTGTTTTTGCTCACACATGGGTGTTACTTACAAGATCCCCAACTACCAAGCTGAAAATTGTCCTATTTAGTTGCAGGCTAAAACCATAAATAAGAGTTTTTCAAGCTGTTCCTGAACACGCATGAATGCAATACTTGGTGTGTGTTGGAACTGAGGACTAGAAATTTTGAGATTTTTATGGTGGAGTACAGTGTATGAACTCGAGTAATTCTGTTCATTCATTTTGTATGTCACTCACTGCTTTCTCCTCCAGCTCCTTTCCTCCATGTTCTGATCCAGGAAGGCAGGACATGAACTGTATAGGGATAGGGAAGCAATCACAAAATCCATTTGTTTTTGAGATGTTGATATTTCTTTCTTTTCTGCAGTGGGACTTGTTCCTTTTCATGCTTCATGGTCTTGTAGAACATGACCTTATGAGAACCAGTGAAATAGAGAGTTGTTTGCATAGCCTCGGAGAGCTCCCTTGGCCCTCAGTAAGTAACTAGATGCGTGCGAATACCAAGTGAAATCATAGAATGGCTTGGGTTGTAAAGGACCTCAAAGATCACCTAGTTCTAAACCCCCTGCCATCACGAGGGATGCAAAGTAAGTAAAATAAGAAATAACATGTAAAGCTACAGAACAGTAAATCTCTTTCATGTAGATGAGGCCCATAACCCACCTGATTAATGCAGCAACAGGGCTGCCTGTCAACAACCTTGTAACTGTTACTAGTGCCATGGTTGAAATCTGTCCTGGTGTGAATGTCAGGATGTCCAATGCAGTGGAAGCACTTCCAAGAAAATTGTAAAACAACTTGGAGACCAGCTGGCTCAGTTACCAGCTCTTGTTCCGGCTTGGATGTGTTTGCTGTGCTTTGACTGAGAACGATGTGTTGGGAATGGGCTCAGCTGACCAGAGTTACCTTCAGACCTCTTTGCCTCCCACCGCCAGAAAGGGAGAGGAGGCAGAGTACTCTAGAAAAAGCCAAAATGCAGGAAACAGCCCAAGTGCCTTGCTGTCAAGTGGCTTGTATCTCGTGGGTGGTGAGCGCATGCACATTGGAGGTGTTTAACCATTTAAAGTGTGAGGTGGTCTTTTTCTGAGAAGGGTGAGGGTCTGAGGGAAGAACTGAACTTGCTGGCTTATGGGCATTCATCTTACAGTCAGTGTTGTAGCCTCAGATTTTGCTCTGGACAACCATCAACATGTTTAACCTTGTAACTTTTTCTACTAAAAATAAGAAGCCTCAACACTTGTCAGTAAAGGTTTGTATCCGTTTGTTGCAGGACTTCCTAAAAGAACTGGAAATGCTGTCCCAAGTATTTACATCAGAACATCATATAGAAGAGCCCAGGATTAACCCTCATGAACTGACAAGACAATCACTAGGTACCGTGACAGCACAAAGTTAGTGGAGAAGGACTCTATGAGGATTAAAAAAAAAAAGTACTAATGAAGATGCAAATGGAATTTTTAGAGTTTCTGAATGCATTGTGAGGCCCTTGCTGGGAGAATACTGCGTATGAGAGATCTGTGCAAAAACTGCACCGGTCCTTCTGCTCACAAACACTTTGTAATGGTGACTATGCTGAAGGATTCACATCAGCAAGTGGATCGCCAAGTCAGAAATCCCTTAAGCACCTTGATCATGGCTCAGAGCAGCCGTTTTTTAGACTCACCAACACTTTTGTATTTGTACTGCGGCCAAACCCAGGACTCAGTTCAAGTGGAGAAGTTACTATGTGACCAGAGCTTGCCTGGTGGCTGGCTCTTCTCTTCCTGTCTTATAACAGACTGTTCTGTCAGGGGAGGGAAAAAGTAAACCCATATGACATGGAGATGAGCCTGTATTTATTTTTCACTCTAAGCTCAATTTCAGAGGTTTGATTTTAATTTTTTTAAGACTCATTTTAAAAGTTAAACCATATTAAATATATACACCAGAACATTGATGACATTATTCTTAAAGGATATAGATGCTTAAGTTTTTTTTCCATCTCTCAATGGAAATGGAACTTGTAATTTCCTGTTTTTTTTTTTTTGTTGTTTTTTTTTTAATAGAAATAAGGGACAAAAATATCTGATTATATTTTTACTGAAGGCAGATGGCAGTATTTTTAAGACTTTTTTTAAAGTATGTGAACATAAATGGCGTGTAGCTGCTATTCGCTGTTGTTTATAATCCTTGCCTTGAGTTTGAGTTTTATCAGACAGGAAATGCTCCAGCAAGAAAACTACAGCCTGGAAGACCAGACAAAAAATGTAGTGGAAAAGCAGTGTGACATCCTCTGGAGAGCTGGTTTGAGAGGAATCCTTTCTGTGGAGGCCAGAGGGCACTTCCTGCCCTTGTGGATAGATCTTCGCCAAGGGTGTGACCTCCATGCACCCGTGCACCCTCCAAGTATCTCTAAACTGGAGTCTGGGGTAGGGACTGCTGGTTGTTAGCAGAATATTAGCTGCTTAGTAGCTGTCTCTTGAGGATTTTATTTTTTTCCTGTAACAGGATGCTTTTTCCTCTAGCACATCTAGGTGTGTGATGTTAGTGCTGGTTTGTCAGAAAGAAATACTGTGTTCTGGACAAAGTGAAGCCCAGTGCTCTTTCTCTTGCTACTTTACCTCTTTTGTGTATAAAATGGGAAAAAGCATCTGAGTCAATTGAGGAAAAACACAACCAGGACTAATTAGGTAGAACTGTTAACTTCTGTTAAACTATGTGACATGGAGAGATCAACCACAGAGGAAGGTTAGTCTGAACTGTACTGAGATGTTCTTGATTTGGTGACTAAGCATTGTATTGAAAGCTACAGCATGTGCCATCACTGTGCCTTTTTTAGGGATTTTTTTAATGACATGAATGAAGCAGAGGGTTCCTAAAAGTAGGCATGCTGTGCATATGGTAAGGGCATGGTAATACAAATGGAAGTAGCAAATATACCGTATCATTCCATACCTGCTCCCTGAGGCTATTATGTGACATTTTGCTGCAGCCCTCACTTGAAGTTGTTGTTTGTCATAATAAACATGATTAAATGTCCTGTTTTGTGTCGAAGCTGGTGCTATACAACCTCTTTGTACTGGGGTAAGGTACAGAAAGGTATGTTGCCATAAAGCGTCGTGCGGCGAACATAAGGTAACTTCTGTCCTGTGTGCTGTTGCTTTGCTTATACTGAAATATAATATTTTGTTACATGATGGGAGGTGGAGGGAGAAGGTTGAATCAATAATGATAAAAATGTGCTCTCGTCTCTGGAACTGACTTTATTTGGGTATTATGTATAAAACTGTTTGCATAGATACCCTAGCCAGTACTGGTTTCATGAACTCACCATACCTGAATTATCCTTCTCTAACACAATGTGCCTGGAAATTTTCCTTTGAAAGGTGGCCAAGCCTGAGGACCAGTTTACTTCTACCAGAGTGCACAGTTGTGCCCTGTTGGGCAGAAGTCAGTACTTCAGTGGGAAGCAGCAGGTAAGAAACACCTCTTTCTATTTTCTTGCATCTTTGTGCAGATAATACAGTTCCTGAGCATTCTGTGGTTACTATGCAAAGGCAGATACGTGACTTCATAGTCAGCCTTAGAAACAATTGCATAGCACTGGAGGGACAGTAGGGACAAGAGTTCACAGCAGGCTAGGTAAGTGTGTGCAGCCTTCCTTGAATCAGTATTTCCTACTGCAGACTATTCCTCATTATCTTTTGAGAGATAAATTGAACTGTATTAACTCCCTTATGGATGGTCAGGTTGCAGGAGCTTTGTAACCAGCCTCAGTAAGATGCTTCAGTCAGTGCCTTGGTTCAAAACAAAACACCCTTTGCTTGGACTAGGCATGGAGTCACAGAAACCAAATTTAAGCAGTGATTAGCTGCTTGGCTCATGTGCCACAAATTTGTATTTGGAGAAGTAGGACACCTACAACATATATCACAAGCCAGCCTTTATGATTTTTCCTTAATCCAGTGTAAATGTTCACTTGAGACAGCACCTCTTCCTGTGTAAGTACAGTTCCATAGGCAGGTATCTTAACTAGAGCAAAATACCACACAGCGCATGTGTTTTCTTGTGTAGAAAATACCATTTATTGTGGATATGAAAATAGCAATCTTGATTAAGAGCAGAGATGCAACAGTAGGTGGTACAATACACTTGGTCTGGTCATCTACTGCTCAGCAGTAATTTACAGGAAGTTGGGTTTTTCCCACTGTAGATTAACAGATTAAGTATCTGCTAGGTTTTTATTTCTTCCTTCCAAACAAACCAATGCCATACATTAACAAGTACCATAAAATGTTATATTTGCAAATGAAAACATCCATATAAATAGGCTTTTTAGTATCAATTGAAGATTGTATTTTAAAAAAAAAGTTACATTAATACCAATTAAAAATAAAAATTAGCTTTGATAGCATATAAAAACGTTTCAAAACAAGCATATATAAATAACTTAATTTGTAAACATAGAAAAAAACAATCTTATGTATATATAAAAATAAACATCTGATGCACTGTACAATAAGACATTATCCTTCATAGGCACTGGTATTGTTGACCAACAGGAGTCCCCCTTGATGTTTTTCCTACAAAACTGCTTTAACACTAGTGCCATGTCCAAAAGAAAAGAAAAGAAGCGAAGCACTGAGCAAATCTCCTGTAGAGTGTATGAAGACCTCCCTCACCTCTGCCTGAAATCTGTTGGAAGCAGCACGGGGGACAGAGCCAATACCCTGTGCTGCAGTTTCCACTCACTTTTTCTAGGGCTTTTATATATTGCCTTAAACAATCTTTTTTTTTTTATTATTATTTTTGCTTCCCACAAAAAGGTATGATAGGTTGCAAATGTGGAAAGCTGTCTTTCTGAGCAGCTGCTGGGGCCATGGAAGATGCGTAACGCGTGAAGCGAACCATGCCATGACTCAGTTTGGCAGGCTTTTAAGAAAAGGCTGAGCCTCTTCAAAAGGGAATGGTAATATAGTGGTGGTAAGTTTTAATCAGGACCACCTAAAGATAAAGCAAAGCAAATTTATAAGTGAAACCTATTTTCCTACTGGTATAGTCTGGGGAAGGGTGGGGGAAAGAGCCTTGTGCTGATATGCCTCAAAACTGCTATTTTCTTAAATATCAATTTAAAACAGCTACTATCTTCTCTCTTTTAAAACTTAATCTATTCATGACAGGAAGTAACATAGAAGCTGAGAGCCAAAATTACACCTGTGCAAAGATATAGTTAAAAGTAGATCTTGGCTTGTGACACAAAGGTGAGAAGTGCAACTAGCTTCATTGTGTGCTGGGAAAATATATCGTTTACTGAAAGTAAGTGTGTTAAAGTAGCAGAGGCCGACTCTGGTAAGGTGGATGCTTGAATACACATTTCTCACTTGAAAAATTACAAGTGCAACAGATTCTTGAACAATGGGGGCTTTTTTTGAGCTAAAGAAAGAATATTATAGCAGCTTTTATTGCTTAGATATCTAAATGATTCTTTACTGTTGTGCTGAAGAACTAAATGAAGTTACTTAGATATTTGATTGTGGTTTTGTTTCACTTTAGGAATGTGTGACCAAGCACGTAAAGCCTAATACCAGGATTGTTGGACAAAGCTCAACAGAAATGAGGTAATTGAATGGGGAGACTCTGTATCCGCTGCTGTGAAGACAGCTGTTCATGTTGTGAAGGGAAGCATGATGGTAAGAATATGGTCTGCGCTAGATTTTCAGATCTTAATGCTTTTGGGTGTGCTTAAGTATAGAAAGGCAGGTGGAGAAAGCCACTATGGAAAAGTGCTGGAGCTACTCTCATTTGCAGGATTGAAATTCTAGCAACAAGCTGATTACTCAGTACTATTCCCTATTAATGACAAAGTCTTATTGTTTACAACTGTCAGTTTGGTTTCTCTATTTCAAAGCACCTAAATCTGCAGTGCAGTAGAACTGTGTCCTGAGGTGTGGTGGTTTCCACTATTGCTGCATAGTGTAGTGGCAATCTGAAACTCCTTACGCTGCCTACCGGAAGTAGTCAGCCAACTGGATGAGAAAAATCGAACCAGGGTGTAGGGTGACTACTGGATATCGTGCTGCTTTTGACCTCCCTTCAAGGGGAAGTAAATCATTTAGCCTGGCAAGCAGTCTATATCATTACTGTTTGAGGAATTCTGTATTTGATACTTATCTCAGTATTAGGAAGTGGCCTTGCACTTCTGCTTAAGAACTTGTAAAAGCTCTCCAGCTGTGTGTACTGTTTGCAGTTTTTAGTGCATTTCCATTGCCTTTTTCTCATGGCTGCTTAAACTTTCTTGAAGAGAGAATGTTGATCTTTATAACTCCTCAGAAACTAAAACAAAGTAATACACTTCTGTATGTAATATCCTGGATATTGTAAACAGAATTCTCTTCCTCTGCTGGGGGTAGAGGCAGCACACCTTCTTAACTCCTCCAAAGGGATTTCTTCCACATCTGTCTCCAGAAAGACAGGTTCCCCATTAAAAACTTGCTGGGTTTCTTCTAAGCAGCATTTGCTAAAATGATCCTTTTTTCTTCAAACTGTACCTCTGTATAGTCCAAAGTTACTAACGAGACTCCTCAAGTAAGGTTTGACTGTGCCTGTCTTATGAGCCAGTATTTTACATTACCCTTACCGATGCTTGTTTCTCTTGATGATCTTTCACACGCTCTTAAATATTCTGGTTTCTTCTAAATGCTAACTAGCAAGAAAGTGTGCTAGTCGGGCAATGACCAGAGGCTGGCGCTTTGCAATGGAACTCAGGAGCCTTGCTGGGATAGCTGGAGCACCAAGATCCACCTGTAGAAAGTAGAAGAAAGGCACGTGGTTGTGGGCGTTGTACCCATTCTTTGTACAAAACATTTATCCTGCCTGGAATAGCTCTGATGCTGCAATTTGCATGGTTGTTTACATCTTTTTTCCTTCCCAATACTTTATAGACATTCAAAGCTTGGCATATTTGATATTGCTTTCCCACCCACACAGGTTTTGAGTTTGAGCTTAGATAAGTATTGCTAGTTTGAAACAGTGTTGCTGAAAATGAATATGCACTTAGCAATTAAAGAGCAATATAAAATTATATAACATTGTAAAATGCATATACATTACATATATGCATTACAAAGGCATACACTAATTATTTAAAGCTAATATTTTTAAAGTTGTATCGTGAAAACCTATAAATAGAATTAGTTCTTTAAAAATATCTCTAAGTTGAGCCCTTTAAAGTTAATACAGCATGGTTGTTCTCTTCTGGAGGTTTCTAGGTGCTTGGAACCGATGTCTCAAATGCAGCCTACTTCTCAGATGACTGTAATAAACGTATGGCAGTCTCTTCTAATTCTTAACTGGAATCCCTGTCTTGACTGCTCTTTTATATCTGTTAGGTGCACAGATTTAATGACTTTTGTTGAAGAAAGTTAATAACCATTGTCATGCATTTTGAAAGTAACATAACCGAGGTGGACGTGTATGCCTATAACAAGATGAAAATGCAAACAGGACTCTCCAGTCTCTATCACTGGATGGATCAGTTACTGGCTCACCATATGAGAATGTAACATACTAAAATTGCAAATAAGCACTTATAGAAGAGCCTTGGAGTCCAAGGATGCAGGCTGAGGTGCTGTAAAAACAGGGGATGATGTGCTTAAAAGCATTGTCCTAAAACTGCTATCTAACATGATGTACGGTAATTCAGGGCATGAGGTGGAGGTGAGTTCTGTGGTCAACCTTAGTACAATTCTTATGCTATGCTCCAGGAAGTGTGTATATACACAAATATATGTATATATCTACACAATATATATAATACACATACTAATATATTTATATATATATATAATTATGCTATATAAAATAGAATGTATTTTATATATATTATAGTGTGTACACACCCACACCACCCGCCCCCCCCATTGGTTACTTCCTACCTCTGAAGTGTAACAGCTTTTTACATCCAGAGTTGGACATACTGCAAAATCGTACCTGTGCCATGTAAATAACTCTGGTGATCTCTCTTCCATTCACTACATCAGGTTCCAGTATCCAGGCGCTTGGCAGAATTTCCCCTCTCACCACGTCTTTACAAGGGTGAGGCATTGAAGCATCATAGACAGACTGAATAGCCAAGACAGACAAGTTCTCCTGCATGTGAGAAAGTGTAAAGAAGACAATTTGAGTTTTTTTATGCATACGGTAATGTTTTGTTTACCATGGCACACATTTCATATATTACTTATTAAATAAGCTCTTGTTTTTTGCTAGAATCCTGTTTGTTTGTGATCAGAATAAGCTGTAACAATTATGTTACTTCCTACTGGGGCTTGGTTCATGATTGTCGCTTGCAAGTAGATTTTATACATAATTCGCTTGTGTCATATCAGCATAGCTTTGCTTCCTCTGCTGCCATTTCTGGAATTATCAGCACTAACTTCTCTTCCTTCTGTCCTTGAACCATGAGTTTAGAAGAGTTACTCAGAGAAAACATGCATTTTACCTCTTTGGCTTCTACGGTGATGCAGCAGAAGTCCCGGGGTTGCTTTAGGTAACACAGTGAGGTATCGGTAACTAAATATACTATGGAAAAAGCATCCAAGAAAGAAAGAAAAGAGGAATTAGGCTTGGACAACTTTAACTTGTCACAACTTCCCCCAACCCCTCAACTGTACAAATGCATTTTAACTCTTTGTTGCAGCTGCTCCAGTTAATATGCTATAAACAAAGTGTCATTAAGATACTACTCTTTCAAGCCACTTAAGATTTATTCTACTGATCTTCTGACTTTCAAACCACTGCCTCTATCTGTACTGCTGCAGTATGTTTAATACAAGGTGTACTTTGAACAAGTTTTGCAAAAGGGAAGTTCCCTTATTAAATAATTAAATTATTTATTCAAACCGGAAGAAAGTGAAATAAGATGCCTCTAACTTTATTCCTGGCTGACAGTCTGAGCTGAGAAAGCAGCTAAGGATAGTGCTGGTCAGTTGTTTGTGTTGGTACTCACCCAGCTGGATGTGGCTGGTTACCTTCTTGTGTATTCGAGCTGTGTTGATGGTTCTGTCATACAGATGCCTTTTACCAGGATCTCTCACTAGTCCCCACACTGACGGGAGAGGTCTTTCTATCACTCCTGCTCCCAAGAATCCATGCTTTGTTGCCGAAGGGAAGACTTTGTAGTAAACCAGCACTTCTTTTTCTGTACACTGGTATCTGTCAAACACAAATGAAGTCTTGGCATAAAAAAGGGTCAATTGCATTAAACATCTCCCATGATAAAGGCCTGCCATAAACTTACTTCCAACCAGCTGCTGCTTGGCACGTGTAGAGATTCCTCAGGTTATGAGAGCATGCTGCCATTACCTTAGAAAACAATGACAAATGTACAGGTAAGAGAAAGGTGTATAAATTATACATTGTCTTCAGCTTCTGCATGCTGTTGCAGTGTCTTCTACTCAAGCTACTCGGTTGGCTTTACAATAAATACGTAGCTTTATAGTGCTAGTAATCCTTTGGGAGTATTAACAGCCAGCCTGACTTGCAGCTCATGTTCTCTGCTGAAGGAGGATTTATATGAGCCTAAGCCAATACAGTAGCCTAGGCTATTGTGAGAAAACAGGGACTAGAGGAGCGCACACATCCAAACCAAGTGATTCTGTCTGATCTGAATCATGAAGTTTGTATGCTTTCCTTCTAGCTACAGAGTCATACGTGCTCACACAGATATATACAAAACCTGCACTGTACAAATCCTTGGGAAC
Source organism: Oxyura jamaicensis (assembly GCF_011077185.1). Lineage (NCBI taxonomy): Eukaryota > Metazoa > Chordata > Aves > Anseriformes > Anatidae > Oxyura > Oxyura jamaicensis. The sequence goes on from NC_048897.1 coordinate 20,877,578, forward strand.
TAGAAGAGTTCAGTTCAGCAGTTTCACCAGCTTGACTCAGACATTTCAGCTAACGTGCAACAGTCTCTTCTGAACTGCTCTTCCACTGCTGCAGCCTGCCTTACCTTCCCCCACATTTAAAACTGATCAGTGTCCCTCTCTGTACCTAACAAGTAGCTACTGGGACTTATTAAAATAATAAGTCTTGTCCAACACATTTTCAGTACAACTTCCAGTAGGAGGTACAGGAAAAAGCAAAAAGTGCTTATTTACTCACCTCAGTGGTAGCATTGGCCAAGATATGTTTGGCTAAATCTTGGTATCCTTTTGTTGAAGAGGAGCTGACTGAAATAGTTAATCCATGGGTGAACCTACAGCTGATGCTATTAGAAGGAAGGGGTGGCTGAATTCTGCTGACTTCTGCACAAGACAAAAAAAAGTCATAAGTGGAAAATATAAAGAGGAAAACAATCACTAAATCAGTGCATAAGGTGTAATATTAAGCAGTTTACAGGGATTTAAACCCTCAATTACAGCAACTGAACCACACAATCCTGATGAACGACTGATAATAATACTATTTGTCTAGACAATCTGTGTGTTGGTAAGTACACTGCAGTTATATTTTACATCACTCAACTTTAAAGGTTATTAACCACATACATGCTAACAATCTAAAGAAGAATAGACAGCGTGAATTTTGGGGATAAAAATAACAACTTGCAGGTATGGTGCTATATTCTTTGCAGCCTTAGCCCCATGCTTTTTTGGTTTTCTCAATAAATTCTCCTCCCAGCCTCTCAATTACTATACAATTATGTTACAACAGAAGAACCAAATCTCCATTTACTTTTCCAAACTCTAGCTACTGGTGGACAGTATTTTTCTGAATTCATGTAGTAGAAAGGCAGCCTCAAAATACTAGAATCAAATTAGATTTGGATTTACATAAATAACAAATATCATTTGGTTTTAGGATACAACTCAAACATAAGCAAATGTATCATTTACTTACCCAACGTTGAATCCTTCTGTAGTTGCTCTAGCATATAAAGTTGACTGTTTCTAACAGCTGAACGACCTCGTGCATCTCTTGAAAGCAATGCATTTCCAGAAGAAACCTGGTTTAGGAAAGAACAGAAATGGGAGTTTTTGGTTTGAACCAGGAAGAATAAAATGTTACACAGCATGTGAAATATTACTAACAAACCTGCTTTACGAGATTGGAATTTTCTCTTTATCATAGGATAACTCCTTTGCCTTCAGTAGGTTAAGAAGGGGTAGCTCGATTCTGGAAGTTTAGCAAACCAAGTGTGACAAGCTAGCATAGGTGCCTACTCTAAAAAGTACTTTACAAGTTCATGTTTACACACACAAACTCTCAAATCAATCTGTGCATCTTTCTTCATTGAGGGGGGCACAGTGAAAATACCAGATTCTGTTTTACCACAAGCAAATGCTCCTTCTTTCATGACAGATAGTGACATTGATACATGACAGACATGATAGTGACACATGATAGTGACATTGAAACATGACAGATAGTGGCATTGATGCCAACAGTACACACTGGCTCTTACATTTAAACAAAAAAAAATCTCAGAAAAATAAAAGAGTCACTGTACTCTGGCAATTACGTGGTAATACTCTACCCCATGTAACCCATCTGTGCACTACTGACACAAACTTGCCCTGCTTGATAGCTGTGACAGAATATGAACCATCAGAAAAAAAAGGTTTCTGTCCTTGTTCTCTCTTTTTGTTACTGTGGAAGCATTAGGAGACATCAGTCTCACAAGGCAGTTTGTTCTCACCTGTCCATCCCAGCTGCTGAGTTTACTGGCAGCATACGCAGCAGTATTGCTGCTGTTGTAACCAGATGTTGGGCCAGAGGAGAGGCTGAGGCTGGATTCTGTACATAAAGTGCTTGTACTTGCGAGAGTCTTCAGCCTTGCTTCTTCCTGTGATAGATGTCACAGTGTCACAAATCAAACTACACAAACTTACCTTGCACAACACCTAGCCAAATCAGTAACAGCACTAAAAGATTAAAAAGGAATAAGCTGGAGTCCAATTTCTTTCAAGGAGTATTGGCAGGACAAAGGCTGTTGCTTTTTGCTTAATGCAGAAGGTATTAAACAAGCAGGCTTGTTTGAACCAGTAGGATTATATGAGCTACAAAGCAAGCCACCCTGTAAAACCCACCAGTCTAGGAAAATCTGGATAATTCTGCCACTGTTCTTTAGCTACAAGATTCCAAGCTATCAAAGCAATTCTATGATGTTTAAGGGGAAAAGGATATTTTAAAAAAGATATTTTTTTTTTTTTTTTTAATCTCATTTGTTACTTTTTGCCTGGCATAACATTCTGGTCAAATGTAGTTGATAAATACTGAAGGTTTTATTGCAACCAATGCAACCACTCAATGCCAGCCCAAGAGATGAAGAACAAAATTACTTAATAAGAAAATACTGAGAACTGCAAGAAGATTTATACTTTCAAGGGTAGTTTTAAGTTTTGTTTTTTCAACTCAGTTGAAGTACTTTGACGTTTGATACAACAGATATGGAAGCAGATAAGATCTAGTTGTAAGTAAATAGCAAGATCCAATCATCTGCTGGAGATGCCTGAATTCTAGGTGCCTTAAAGGGTGGACAGCCAGAGTGTTCACCACATATGCACGTATGAGGAGAGGAAGTCTGCAACTATGAGTAATGCTGCATTTTCAGGCAGTGACGAAGATTAAGGCATGAAAGTACAGTCAGTAACTGGGCAGAAGAGATACCTCCCAACAAGGTATTGTCCTTGAATAATGATGAAAAATTCACACACTCATACTGTGCAAGATGGGTAACAAAACGTAGAAATAAAAGTACAGGTTAAATGTGCATACACAGGACAGTCTAAAAAGAGAATCAGAAAAACCAAACCAAACCAAAACAAAAAAACACCACCAGCAATTATGTCCTTTCTGTTTAAGTACATGCTGAAATAAACTCAGTTTACCTTTTCAAAGTTTTCCAATGAAGTCATGGAGTCATCCCGCATTTGCCCAGCAGGATGACTCCATAAGCTTAATCCAATGAGAAAACGGAAGTTTCTTGCAGAAAAATTGTGCTCAAGAAACAACAGCTCCAGAAGGATGTACTTCAGAAGCATGAACAGTACATCAATTCAGTATTACTGAGACAGTTTTAAGCACATATTTGCATTTAATTATTTGTTTTTTCTATGCATTATGTCAAACAGGAGAATTACTGAACCACAGAAGTTTCTTTAAAAAACACGCATCAATGTGTACAATGCAAAAAAATTTCCTCTGTAATGCTCACCTTCTGTAACTGAGAAAATATTTGCTCCCTTATACGTCTTTTTTCTTGCTCAGCTCTCTCCCGAAGTTTGTCCCTAGCTCGTGCAATCTCAGTTTTGGTTTCCTCTCGTGCCCTCTGATAGTCTCTGAGCATCAGTTCAATCTCAGAAGGGTGCTGAATGCTTCTTCTTTTTGGTTCTTGAACTCTGTAAGGATAGGTAAGTGGGAGAAAACATACATAATATAACAACATAACAGTGTATAATGAGTCAAGACTGAATCCTTGGCTTTCCTATATATTATATGTATAAATCAGGTTCTTGTTATGAACTGAAATAAACTTGATGGAAGATTTCAATGTATGTTTGAATAATGGCACATGTTTTGCCTGAGAGACAACTGAGTATCCTGAGACAACTGCTACAGGAGTCTCATCAATGCACACACATTGTGAGCACTGTTAATGTTCATCAGGTCAAAAGGGAGGTTTCTAATGCCCTACCTTGTATTTTCAACCACATCTCTTCTCAGCTGCTGCAGATATTCTCGGCGTCTGCTAGGGAGCTCTAGATCCCTGTGACTTGCATCCAGTGTTTGCAACAGACTGAAATGCTTTTGAGGACTCAGACTTCGGCTTCTGTGGTATCTTTGCAGCCTTTTTTCTCTTTCCTTCCTCAGGGTTTCAATAGTCCTCATGTGTCTGTCAGAGAAACACAATTAGAGTGACAAAGAGCACCCTGCAAAGTTACAATTTCTGTTTGTTTTTTTTTTTTTTAAAGTCTTAAATACTAGGTACCTTTGTAACGTAAGAATTACAGGAATCTAATAACGTACACGCCCCCTGCAAGTACCCCCTTCAGTCACATGCTAAAAGATGCAGAAATTCTAAAACTCCACTGCTTTTATAACAGTAGGAAATGCATACAAAGGTCTTGGTTAGGGCTTGTAATGTCTGAAAAGGAAATGATGTGAGGAAGAAGAATAACATAGCTGCTCCTGTTGTTTTTTTTTAGTTATGACTTCCAAAACAGTTCTATAATCCAATCACAATTTAGGAACTTATTTTTTTAATAATTCATTTTGTGTATTTATGGGTATTTAAATGTTGGTTTTGGATATTCACACAGCAACATTTATTCACAGAAGCATGAGATGTGTAAACAGGATGCTTTGATTATTTTTACACTGCAATCAGTCAGTGAAATACACTTGCATGGTCACCAGGTATGCATGATCACTCTTAGAGCTACTGGAAATTTTAAGAGTGGGGTGACACTAGATTTGAATTACACTGAATCTTATACTTGTCCCTGTTTCCTTTAAGTAACCTCTAAATTTTCTTTTAAATGCATTATTTAACTATATATAAAATAATTGCAATACTGTATCTCTGCACATATAGTTCACTCAGTGTGACCAAGTGATTAAGTGCCCTTTACTGTATGTTATTAGCACTGTATAAAGTTGTATGTGAAGGGAATTCAAAGTACTTAATACAATTCTAAGCAATTTACCTTTCATAAAGTTGTTGCTTTACTGGAATGGCCATGAGGTCATCTGTAGTTCCACTCTGCAGAACCCTTAGCAGCGCATCCGTTTCCCCAATGCCATAATTCAGCTTTGCTTCGGTCAGCTCCACACTAAGGGGATGCTGATGCAGATCCAGGTGTATGCCAGACATAATCTGAGCACGTTCTCTCTGAAGTCTCTCAATCTCTCTGCTTTTGCTGTCACAAAGCTGGGATTTCCCTTCTATTTCTGCTGCTTGTTTGCTTCCAGGCTTAGTTTCTGCCTGACTTTGTAAGTCAGTTGCACTGCCACTCAGGCTGAGTAACGAAGGAGAAGGACCGCCCTTCACACCACACCAGTTGCTGAATTTATTGTGTATGGGTAAGTCACGAAGACTGTAGCTCCGAGGCCTGTAAGGCTTTACAAAAGTATTTTTTTTCAGAGGAATTTCAGTGTCACATTCAGTTTCAGTGACAGAACCTGTATTGTCATCTTGGAAGGAAGTTTGCACATCACTCACATCAGAGAGGAGAGGGCAGCTGCTTTCATTTTTCCAGAAGTCAGGAAATCGTAGAGAAGATGCTTCTACCAGAGGTTCTGAGGACTCATTAATGTTTGCCTTACTTAAACACGTGGCACTACTTTTTTGATGAAAAAGTAAGTCAGATTTTGGAGGTGAGCAGTTGTGAATCAAAGCAGAATCAGAATTACCAACATAATTTTCATGTCTAATTCCACCTAAAGAACCTCTTCCTCCCCCTGTGATGTACGTGCAATGAAGTGAATGTGCCAGTGGACTGCAGTCTCTAAGATCACCTGTTAAAACCTCTGTATGGCCAGAGACCTCTAACATACTACTGGAGTGATACAGTCGTTTTGCACAAATTGTAGTGTGTGCACCAACAGTGTATCTATGCTCTTCTTCTGCACCATCCTTTCCTAAAAACTTTTTGACTGCCTTCTTATCTGAGAAACCTCCAGCTGTGTTTCTTACACCCTTGCTGTCTCTAGAAGTGCTCGAATCACTATCTGTTTCAGTCTGTGAAAAATTGTCCACGTGAGGTTCCATGCCAGACTGCGGACCTGACCTTTGCTTTCTCTGACTGTGAAGGGGACTTAAAGCATCACCGGAATATCCCAAAGGTTCCTTAATAGAGCAGGTAGGCTTACTGAAAGCATTCTGGCTTTTGGGGCTAGCACTAAGAGTAAGAATAGGAGAGGAGGCCCTATCCACTAACAGCGTATTTTTGTAACGAAGTTTTCTTTCTACTGGAACCTCTGGTTCCTTGACAGTTCTTTTATCCTGAGTACAAGATGCTGGAGATTGAAAGGTGCTACTAGTAGGGCTGCTAACAACAGTGCATGAAGAATCATCTTTCACTGAACTCAGTGAAGATGATGTGACAGACGAAACTCTGGTACTAGCAAAAGCAGCATTCTGCTGTGTATTTAATGGTGTTTTTTGAAAATCTAAGGTCGGAGTAGATGCTCTGGGTAAGAAAGGCAGACGCATAAAGGAATCTTCTAAAATGCTGTCAAGACTGTCATGGAAGTCATGATTATCCAGATTTCTTATCTCTGTTTGTTCTTGTGCTCTTCCTTCAAGAGCGAGTGTTTCCTCCTGCCTTTTGGGAACCTTACCTACATCTGTACCTACTCCTTCCAAATCAGAGTCCGCTGCTTGAGCTGCTCTCAATTCATTTTCCATTTTTACCTGCACTTGTTTTTCTTCGTGTTTGCGTTGAGGTTCTTCCAAAATCTCAGTTTGAGTGCCTATATCTGCTGTAGTTTGAGTGCAGCTATCCGATCTAGCAGCTTTTGCACCTTCGTCAGTTTTTCTTTGGCTTATTTTGGCATTTTGTTCATTATCTATAATATTTTGCTGGGAGAGGTTTCCCAACAGCTCAGAAGTGTTCTGGATAAGCTGTGACAGGTGCATGGACAGGTTCTGCATACTTGTCCAAGAAGAATGTTGCTGAAGTAAATCTCTGTTTGTTTCCTGCTTTCTGGCAGAAACGTCTGTGTAGCTTCTCTGGCGTCTTCTCTGCCTTTTATACCTTGCTGTAGCCACTGTTTGTGTTCCCTGCTCACATGTAATCCCTGATGATTTTTTGGAAGACCTTTCTGACTCAGAAGGATATAATAGTACAATTTCATCAACCTGCATTGCCGAGTTACCAGGCTGTGCTGAAGGGTTCTCAAATTCAGCAGTGTTATTTTCTGGATTAGTTTTCAGTGTTTCAATGGATACATTGCTACACTGCTTGGTACTGTCACTTGAGTAAGCAGATTCAAAGCCTTGTCTGACATCCCATCCTTGAAGGCCTTCAATGCTGCTCAAAGTGCTCGACAAAACTTTTGCAGTAGCGTATGAACTGAGATGAGAATGAAAAGGAGAATTCTGAGAATTCAATCCATTGTCCACACTGGAACATCTTGTAACTTTACGACTGTCCATGTTTAAAGGCATTTGATTGCAAGACACATCACTTGCACTTCCAAAAACATACTGCTTCCAACCAATCTTGCACAATTCATCTTGTTGCCACGGATGAATATATGGGTTGATATCACTTGAATTAAAATGCATTGCATCTTTATTGTCTTGTGAAAACTTATCTGTTCCTGGCTGGTATCCAGCTTCTTCAACTCTCCCTTCACTACACTGAGCTACAGAACTGCTCTTTGAATGGGTATTTTCTTCTGCACCCACAGAGCTGTGAGGTGTGTGCAGTAAAGATGGAGAATGAACAGTACTGTCTTTTAAAGACTGGCTGCTTTGGGTTCTTGCTGCATAATGTACATTTTTTAGATCAGAGTTTGCAAGCTTCTTAGTCTGTGTCATTCTTTGCTGAAATCTGGGTTTAGATTTAACCTGCAGAAAGTTCTTTGATTCCTGCTTTGAAAACCTTTCAGTTCCGTGAAGATCATCTTCAGTTGGTGATGGAGGCTCTACACTCATATTTAAATCTTGTAATGATTTAGATGCAGAATATAACAAAGGATCTACCTTAGATGAAGCTTCAGAAGTATAATCTAGATCAGAGAACACAGCAATAGCTGGGGCTGATAGTCTATGACTTTGTAGATAAGGTCTCTGTTCACTTTGCTTACAGTTGTTTGTATTCTGGGTAGTAGACCATGACCTTTTGCTCCTGAATTGTTCCAATTTGGATTCTTGTGTAGGCAAATCATGGTTTTCTGTTAAAAATTTTAAGGGGTTAATTTCATTATTCATTAAAGAAAACTTCAGTCTTTCTGATTTCAGAGTGTCATTCTTCACTGCATCATCTCCTGTTGTTGAACAACTCTCTGCACCAGCATCAATACTTGAATCTGCATTATTTTTGCAAAGTAAAATCCGTTTTCTACCATCTGTATTTGTTTGACCTGGATTATCACCACCTGTAGGCACGTAATGACAATTGCCTTGCAGATCTGCAGGACTTTTTTCAAAACCTAAAACAGTGTGATACAGTTGTCTGGGATCAGTGCTTATGTTTGCTGGACCAAATGAACTGCACATGCGTTCTAGATCCATGTTAACATCTCCTGGAAAATCTGTATCTGTTACATCTTGTGGGTCTATTAATTCACTTGTAGAATCTGATGATACCCTAGTTTGCTTTTCAGCTTCTCTATTTACTGTTTTTCTTTGCTTTTTCTTTACTACAGATTGCTCAGCCTCAGTACTTGAATGCAGTTGTTCCTCATTTCTGTTAAGTATTTTTCTCATTTGTCCCTCTTTAACCAAAATTGACCTTCCGGTATCCCAAAGAGGTAATGACAGAGAGTCAGCATCATCTGAAACTAACTTTCTGTGTTCTGTACAAGCTTTCTGTGCTAGAACTTTACCCCAGTGGTGCTGATCAACTTTGATATCATTGTCAAATTGTTGACAATTACTTCCATATACAGGTTCCATGTCTACAGTGGAATTTTCATACAAAGTAGAGTCTGCGTCTGATACTGGATAATGCCTGTTTTCTTTTGCAAGAGAAAGTAAAATACTTCCTGAAGCATGCACTGGCTCATCAAATACCACAGACTTATCAGACTGAGTGTCTTGCATTTGTAAAACAGCAAATGGAGGATGTTTTAATATGCTGGTATGTGAAATACCACATGCGCCAGTTACACCATGGTCTATATCTGCAGCTGAAGAAGATTCTGAAAATGCTGTTAAGGACGGGTAATTAACTTTTGCACATGTTTGGCGAAAATCTTCTTTTACAGAGTGCACATCTGCAGAACCTGAGGATACTTGCTCGGTCAAAACGGTGTCCTGAAGTGAGTCCTCAAGATGACTAAACATTAGAGATTTTGAGTCATCAAGTAAACAAGTATCAAAAGCACTAAAATTTTTACAACTTTGAAACAGTTTATCTGTTGGAGCATCTTCTGCAAAGTAGCCTGGAAAACGCTTTGATTCTTTACTGCCAATCTTCCCTAGGCTTTGAAAAGCAAGCATGCCTGATTCTGGTACAGTCATACCAGAAGTGTTACTGTAGTGCTCTAAGTACTCATGCATTTTGTTTTCTTTAGTATCATTGCAATTCTGGAAAGAACCTTGAATTTTTTTCCCATTTTGATCTGTTTCCACAGCTTCTTCAGGGCGTTTTTTATTCCGAGCATCTGTGGCCTCTGTTACTGCAGAATTATTATTCCTTTCATCTCCTTTTTGAGAAACATCAGGAAAAGTTACAGATACGCTTAAATCAATTGATTCTCTTTCAAAGTATTTTGTTTCTTCAGAGAGAACAGCATCATTTTTACATTTGTCTTCATTGCTGTCAATCAAAAAATCTGCAAATGATACTGGGCTATGCATGAGACCAGGGTTGCTCTTGTAATTTAGAAGCTCTTTCTTAGAATGTGGATTTTCCCACAGAGACTTGTTCAGACTTTCTGAAAGGGTAGAAATGTTCTCAGAAATGTTGCTCTCTGGACAGTCTACACAGCACTCTTCTGAAGTCCTGTGTCCCTCATTTTCTCTTGGCTCACGCTGATATCCAGATATACCAGGAAACCCTGCATTATCATTTTTACTGCTTGTTGTACTACAACTTGTGTTTAAGCATTTCTCCTTGTCATCATGTTGTGATAGACTCCCTGAGTGAAGTTCTGTCTCAGTCATACTAATATTGTGAAACACTTTTTGAGAAGAGATTTCCAGTGTAGAATGCTTTGCTTTTTCCCCTATGTCTTCCGTCACTTCTTTCTCTGAAGAAGAAAGCAGGTTTGAATTATCCAAGTGCAGTGAACTGGGCATGATGGTATCCTTTTCCTCTTGATATTGTTCTTCCATGGAATTAAAGCAGTCTTTTGATATTTTGTTAACCATTAAATCCACACTGGGTTCCTCATGGGAGCTGCTAATATCCCACATTATATCTTCAGACAAATCTATTTTTTCCAAGGAAAATGGATTTTCTTCTGCTCCTTGCTTAAGTGCAACAGTTTCAGATTCATCACTGCCCACACAATAGGGCACAGAAGAGTTGTTCTCACTGACAGGTTGCCCAGGTGCAGAATTGGGTGTATTGTTAAATACAAAGGGTTCTTCCTCCTGTCTGTCCAGCGTAGTCCTGTTTTGTGGGAAAACTTCATTTCTACTTTGAATTTTATCAGAAAGAGATGTGTCAGCTCCCTCTTTGTTGACTGTTTTATCTGGAGTACTGACACAGACTTCGTTCTCCACTAGTGTTTCATAGTAAGGAAGAACCGCTCCTGTTCCAGCACAGCTATTAGATGGTTTTGTATGCTGTTTTGATGCAGTGGGAACATCTGGAACAACATGGGAATTATCACTTACTCCAAGGTAGAAAAGTTGATTTACAGACTCACACAGAGAGTCTTTATCTGAATCTTTGTGGATGTTGTTGGTAGATTTCAGTGTTGCTGGTGGATTTTGCTTGTTGGTTTCTTCGTTGCTTCCAGAAAAGCTGGTAGACACCCACTGGCTTTCTCTTAAGATTTCATCTAGTCTACTATCATCATGGCAACCCTCTTTATTTTCGGGGAATAGTTTGCTGAGGTTTTGTAAAATGATCAGTTCTACCTCCTCTGTGTTTTCCAAAAACATCTCCCTTTCTCTGTCTGTTTTCTCCATTTGTTTTAGATTCATCAAATGCACTTTCTCATCAACAACTCTGGAGCCTATGGAATCCAATCCACAAATTTCATGTTTTCTAATCATACTTTCATTCAATTTTTCTGAAGTACCATGCTCAGGATATTGCATAGAGCAACTCATATACATGTGGCTGTCCTCTTTAATGTGGAGACGTTTAGATTCTTGCCCAATTGTATATTTGTCAATATTAATACTGTCATCAACTGAACATTCATATACATCAATATCTTTCATCACTGTGTCTCTTGTATCAGACTCCACTGAGCCATGATCTTCACTCATTTCAATAGGATCACAGTATTGTGAATCATCTACTGACAGCATGTTTTGTTCTAGTCCTGAAGCTGTAAGGTATCTTTCAGGGATCTCATACTCATTTAAAATTTCTTCTTTGTCATCTCTATCACAATTCATCTGATGCAGAGCTGGAGACTCTTCAGGAAATAAAACATTTTTGTCTGTGCATATGTCTTCTTGCTTCAAAATAATTGGTCCCTCGGTGTTTGCCATGATAATTTGTTCTTTACTCTCAGTCACGTCACATCCACTAATCTTGTTTTCCTGGTCAAAATTTTCATTGGGCAAGCAATTTGGTATAAAATGTTCAGTTAAATTGCTAGACTCTACTTGCTTTTCATTTTCATTTTTTTCTAAAATATTTCCTTGCCTACCTGTGATTAGTACTGTTGCAGCTACGTCCTCCATATCAGACACATTTTCTATTGTTTTGTTTATGTGTAAAAGCCCTTCACAGGCATCAAGGAAGCCTAAAGTATTCTGTGTAACATCTGTTGTGTGGGAACACATAGCTGAAGGAGTGTTTTGGGGAGAAACAGAAAGCTCTGGTGAATAAATAGCAATTTCGATTTTCTCACTTTTCTCTTTTGGGCAAAAGCTGTTTGTTTTAAGACAGCTACCAGAACACATGAGTGCTTTTGATTCCTGAGTGTGTTCCACATCAGTGCTACCTACCTGTGATTCATCTTTCTCTGCCTCTTCATGTGTCAGGCACAGGTTTGTATAAACCTCACATTGAACTTCAGAAGCTACAGTATCAATAGGTTTATTTGGATTTTGAGATAGATTGATGCTTGCAAAATTCTCTGCACTCCCATCTGCAGTTACACTTTGGGCTTTGGGTACTGGGTAGTCAGGTAAACTTGCTACCTGTCCAGATTTAATTTCCAACATGTTTTTTTCTAAGTTGACTGCACTATTCATCAGCTTTGTCTCTTCTTCATCAGTGTTGGCTTTTGTATTCTGATAAGGAACCATAGCTTCTTCTGGATCAGTTTCTGGGTTTCTTAAAAACCTGTATTCTTTATTTATATACAGACTCTCCTCTTGAGAAACAATAGCCAACTTATTTGTGTTGTATTCAAACACTCTTCCCAATTCTGAGTTTACATGATCTTCAAGTAAAATGCCCTCTGGGCAATTACTTTCAAAACAGGCTTCTTTCTCTTCTCTTGATTCAAGTAAAGATTTATTCTTTGTTTTTGTTTCCAATGAAATGGTTGCATCAAATTCCACAGAAATGTCAGTCAGCTTATACATACTGTTTTTCTCCCCTGTTGATTTTGAAGAACATGTAGTACAAAGGCAGCTGGAATCTATGTCAGAACAACTTTTTGAGGTACTGACTTCCATAGTATGATTAGATGTAGCATCACAATTTTCAGTCTCAGAAGCACTTTGAAAAAGATTAACTTTTGATGAAGCTTGGTAAAATACACTTGAATTGGATTCTGGGAGCAAATTATTTGTACTCTCACAAAGAGCAGCAGGGAAGGACTCAGCGTCCTTCTCATTTACATTCACCGTGAGATAACTTGCTTCATTTACCATTAGGTTTTTATATTTGGGTAGAAACTCCTTCTGAACTACATCCTGAGAATTGCTTTCCCTGCTTTCTGCTCTTATATTGTCAGCGCACAATGTAGAGTTTTCTGAAATATGTTGGGATAAGCAGCCTACAGGACCATCTGCTAGCACACATTCAGGGGAGCAATTTTTTGGAACAGGTTTGCTTTTGAATTCATAACAATTCGATGAAGACAACTCTGGATCCTTTGGTTCATATTCTTCATCATCTCTGAATGAAGGTGCTTCTGACACAATCTCTGCCAAGCTATCTGTGCTTGTTTCCATACAGATGTTCTCTTTTTGAGACAACTCTACTGGTGTTGCAGATTGATCATAACTTGCACTGTAAGCAAGAACTAAAGGGTTACATTTATATGTTACCTTCTTTGAGGAAAAATCTGTGTCTACGGTTATTTCTTCTACAGATATTTGTTCATAATCTGTATCTTGCATTGTTTCCAAATTACTCTCTCCAGACCTGAGGGAACCTAGCGTAACAGCTGATTCTGCTCCTTGTCTAGCCAATACCTGAAGCTCATAAATGCTTCCTGGAGAGCAGTTCTGATTTGTTAAGTTACTGAGAAAGAAACCTTCATCACAACATATTGGTATTTCCCTTCTTGGAAAAAGCTGCGCATGGTTTCCAAACTGAACTTTTACTGCAGAACTCTGTGTTGAGGCCATGTTATAAGTAAGTTGTGTGGAAGATCCAGCAGCAGGAGAATTGACAGATGCACTTCCAGTGTTCAAATCTGTTATCTTTGATTCTGTCAAGTTATTGTAGTCATCATCCACGTCATCTTTTTCAATAGTTCTGAATAAATCATCTTCCAAATCTGAATCTACACAGCTATTCCTCTGCTCCAAAACATGCACAGGCAACACAGAAATAAAAGGTGCTTTTTCCAGATTGTGATCTTTTGGCAGCTCTGGATGAGTTGTAGGGAGAGAATCCTCTTCTTTTCCAGGTACCAGTGACAAGCAGTCTGCAGTGGAGGTTTTTTCAAAACAGCCGAATGTTTGTATGCATTCGGTGGTAGACCTGTAAGGAGATAATTCATTCAGTTGTTCTTGTTCAGCACAATTTGACATTGAATGTTCGTAATAATCAGGTTTTGCTGAAATGCAAACAAATGAAGAGCTTGGTCCTACTGAACTAACAAATGAGGATGTTATGTCTTGAGATTCCAATGGAGAATTTTCATTAGCATTTGTCCATTCCTCAGCAATCCTATTTAATGATCCATCCTCAGAAACTCTGCTTGCAGCTGTTGTTGTTTCAGGTAAAGGTATTTCTGATGTGTCAGAGGAGAAAGCTGAGTTTATTTCATTTATACTATGCGATAAATGAGTAATGCTGTGTATCTGCTTAGAGCCAGAAACAAAAGAAAATTCAGCAGCTGACTGTTGTAGGTCATCTTTCTTCAGCCAACCCTCTGGTTTGCTCAAAGAGTAGAGACAAGCATTTTGAAATTCCAGATTTTCATGGGAAGAAGGTACTGTTATTCTGGGGCTACCGATTTCAACCTTTGAGTCACAGGAAGACTGAGCAGCCACAGGAAGACCATAACATAGTCTTCTATCAAGTGACCTTTCTTGTTCTACAAAAGAGACCGTTGCCTCCTTCAGAAACTGCTTGCAAGCATTACTGGAAGCAGGTTGTGATTTAGTGTCCAAATAGAAGGAACTACTCAGCTTCAGGTTGTAATTTGTTCCTTCTGTATCTCTATCACAGATCTTGGACTCACAGTCTTCCTCAGTCTGTATCGTTGGTGATGTTGGAGTTTGTAACTTCCAAAAAATCTCTGCTGGCACTTCATCAGATGAATCAGATTTAGTTTCTTCTACTGGGTCTTCTGCTGGTACCTCTTCTCCATCACCCAAGCTGTCCAGAGAAAAGCTTCTTTCGGCTCTTCCCAGTCTCCTATGTGATGCATAGGATGTCACCAAAGATGAAAGATGGTGTTCAGTTCGGCTTTTGTAAAGCCTAGCTGGCTGATGGGGGACCTTTAACTTGTGAAACTGGCTTTTATTTTGCATTTTGACTTTATTTTCCTTTTCCACCAGAGAGTCTTGTGACATTTGACTGTCATCGCTTTCAGAATCTTCTGGGTTGGCAAAACATTTATTTCTGTGGAAATCTTCTTGTTGCAATTTCTCTGCAAAAGCTTTTGCATAAGCACAGGAGAGCGAATCTACAGAATAGGAACTGTCAGTATCAGAAATCTCATTTTCATCATCTTCTTGCCAGTTCCCCAGCATATCTGTGGATGTTTTGGACACTCCAGCACTTAACAGCTCAGCACTGTGCCATTTTTTTTCAGCATAAGAGAGTGGTGCCTGTGTGTTCATCTTAGTGAGATTTCCAACTGATGTTGCTACCATCAGAAATTTCTGCTGTTCCACTGACGATTTCTCATGATTTGGCAAGGCTGAGGTTAGCTCTCTCTTCAGATTCTTGGCTGTTTGGTTTAGATGTGCTGATGGCAGGTTTCCATATACTACTTCTTTCTTCATTTCTTTAGCAAAATTTTCTGGAAAACTATGGCCCTTCCTGTTGATATCCATTCTAGTCTTTTTATTGGATACCTGAGCTCTGTTTTGTTCTAGATAGCTATTTGTAGGCTGACTCAAATCTCCTGGCACTTTTGCTTTTGTCATTCTTGTCCCTGTAATGAAGGTTTGAGGCTCATCTTTCTCCTTAAAATGATCAGGAGAGGAGCCCTTAGAAGTCTGTTTTTGACATCCAGCTTGCCCTTTGCTATCATCCAGCTCTTCCATTTCTTCATCATTTTTACTGATATGAGCCATGATAGCTGAATCATTAGAGTCCCTTTCTGTTCCTTTTTTACTTCTAAACGAGGATGCTTTTTGTTTTTCAATTAGCTGCTTCTGTACTAAAAAGGAGATACCTTTTTCATCATTAAGGTCATCAACCCTGGAAACATCTTTAACTTTTCTGTAAGGATATTTTACAGATGACAACTTCTCAGATGCATTGCCTTCACAGCATTGATCGGTATTTGGTGAGGTAGATAACTTTGAGATAGTCTCCCCCTTCAACAAACAGCTGTGGGAATAAATAAGAAATATAGCCCAATACTTGCTTGAATAACATACTTTACATTTCAACATCAGTAATGCCTTGCATTTTAAGAGTAATGACACATGAAGCAAGAACCTCAATGCCTTTCAAAATCAGTTTCTAGCAGAGAATTAAAAAAATGCATATTCTGTCAGTGACCATACAGTCCAGTTCCCTAGATATCCTGAAATAATTTATACAGTGCAAATGAATAGCTTAATGCTATGTCATATAGTTTGGTATTTAGTCTCTGTAGTCTAAAGTAGCTGCAAATTTTAGTTAAAAATAAAGGATAGCTCTTAAGTCATAGTAATTCACTTAGCAGAGTTAAGCTAATTCCTGCCCCTGGGACCATGCTGTGATAGTGACACTGTCACCCCAAATTTTAGCATTGTGTAGAGATGTTTATTTAGCTTGAGAAAGGCTAGCCAACTTCAAAGTTGAAGCCAGAATCACCCTAATGATAAAAATGCTCAGAAGGAATACTTTGACTCTAATTACAATAAAATAACGGATAAATTATTATTTAACAGCAATTTGAACAAGGTAGGAACAAAAAATTAAGGCGGTTCTGGAAAGAATCTACAATGAGGTAAAAAATGCAGAAAGGCTTGAGAGGAAAGAAACGAAACACAGAGAAAGACCGTGTCAGAGAGCTAAGCCACGAATGCACTGTAAAAATCAGGAAAAAGAACAAACAGCTCCAGTGTGGCATACGGTATAGTATATTCAGCGATATCACAAGTTTTAGGATTGTATCAATAAATTGAAAGGCATTCTGGATTACAGGTGGCCAGTGAAAATACTTTAATTTAAATTATTTTTGAGAGTGCAGAGGAATTGGTAGATGTTAACTTACCTGGGTACCTGGGGCCGATGGAGGTTACAGAATGAATACTGCCTGTGTTGCAAGGAACTTGAACCCAATGACCTCCTCCTGGTTTGTAATGGGTGATCCTGAGAGGCCTGCACTGCAATATTTTGGTTTAGGACTCGGGGTTGTTTCACACACACTTCACTGAGCCAGCAGCTAGCTTCCAGCTGCTCTAGATTTTGTTTGGCTTCCAATAATTTCTGCTTCTTGACTATCCTTTCCAGCTGGAATTTGACCTTTTTCCGTCTAATGTTTCTTTCTGCCTTTTTTAAGGAGTACCTTCGCAAGAGCTCCAGCTGCACCAGTGTCTTCTTGTTCTGCTGTAGCAGGGAAGGGCAGATTTCCTGCCCAATGCTACTCTGCACCTCAGCCTCTGCATACAGTGTAGATTCTGTTTGCACTGCAAACTCTCTCTGTTGTTGCTGAAGGGCAGCTAGTCGGTTGTTCTCATTTATAAGCCACTGCTGGTCTGTAAACAAAACAATGATTGAAAGAAAGTAAAAATCATAGGAGAAGCATTATTCATTCAGTTAATCAGCCCTGAGAGCCCATTTCAGAACAGAATTCTTATGTAGGTAGAGCAAAGCCTTGACAAGACATTTAGACAAAAATGTATCATTACTGTACAGAAAACCCATTGGGATAAGCACTCAGGTAACAACTAATACTGCAAGATATGAACAGGGGGGTTAGCTGACACAGCTAAGAAACTGGTGAATAAGACCTTGTTTGTAAGCAAAAAGTTTAACACTTTCCAAAAGGATACAGACTTAGATATTCAATTTCTCAAAGATTACACTCAATTACCTCAATGTTTTTCTTAAAATACAGAGGAAATATTTCAGTGCCCGAGTTCCTTCCTGCACAATTTTCAGACATGGGGTAGGTATTTGCAGGAGTGTACTATGACTTGATCAGCTTTTATAATGTGAAATACACTACTACTTTTGCCTTAATTATTCTGAAGTCACATTTTAAAGTTCAAATGCTTTACGTAGGGAATGAACATATGGGCACTGTGAGAGGAGTTAACACGGGAACAACTATGGCTGCTTCAGAAGCACTTGCAAAAATGCCTGATAAGAGTCCATACATCTTGCACATGAACACTTTAGCATGCAATATACTTGAAATCAATGAAAAATTCCCATGACAAGGACACGGGTGAAGGCAACACAATCTTTAGTTATAAGATGAACACACCCAAAAAAGACATATCACCAGTCAATGCATATTTTTCATAAAATCACCAGTCTACTCTATAGTTAGATTCTCTCCTTTTACGCATGTCCCCCATATTTCATAAATGCTAAACATGCTTCTCTCACAAACCAATTGATTAGCCTCATTTGATAACAGAGTGTTTTACATCTGTTTAAATTCTTCATCTTTTCTAAACATTCAGAGAACCTGATCTTTGCAGTCAATGGGGAAGCAGTAGAGGACACAGAACACCATGTTGATTTGTTTTTAACTCTTGAAGCAAGACCACTTAACTCCATGCAAGGGAAGTGCTTAGTGGTTTTTCAGTGTTTAGGCATGTTCTCTTAAAGAGTTTGTTCATTTTTAGGCTAGTATGAAAATATACATATTCAGCTGCACAGAGTTAACCAATAAAATAAAATAAAATAAAATAAAATCCTTAGCTGAAAAAGCAACATGCAAATCACAGGTAAAGTTCCTTCATAAATAGACCATTTCTCAAAGGACAGAAGCTTTGAAAGCACTTCCATCTTCCTAGCAGCAACATTTTTTTGGATGGGTTTATCTTCAATCTGCAGCCCCTTACCTTTAGTTATTCATGGGGTTAGGATTAGGAAACCAGAGGTATTTAACTTTGATATGGTGAATGAAGACTATCTGTAGCTCTTTGTAAGTCAGGTGAGTGGCAAGAAGGGAATTTTGGGCTGTGGAAGTTTCCCTAATTTAAAAAATGTAGCCATCATTAGGCATAAGCATTGTAAGCATTACTTGCTTGGTGACTACAGATCTTGTTAAACATAATTCATTAAACATAATCCCACCTCTGTGATTATCCTGCTCTGTTTATTTCGGCAGTTATGCACACAGTACATGCATAGAAGTATGGATACTCTACAGATAAGGACAGTTCCTTTATGGATAAAAGGAAAGCATTGTAGTCATAGTTTTAGTTATTTTTTTTTCTTAATCACATCTTTAACTTTTACATACAAAACAGTTTTCTCAATTCTTAATATCCAGATCTGTCCTCTTCAGTATGTTTCTACCAAGGAGAATATTTGGCAGATGAGAGTGTCCCTGTAATAGAGCTGCAAGCCCTAAGATGCTAATTAATGTCTACTCACAAACTTGCCTCTGTCAGGAGCTGAGAAAAAGATAATGCAGAAAAGGCAAGAGAACTTTGGTGGGCTTCCAAGTGAAGAATTGTGTTTGGCTGGCAAAAACTGCCTGTCTGGCTAAGCTTCGCATGGACACAGATAAACAGTGAAACTAGACTGGAGCAGAGAACAAGTCTAGATTCAAGAAATTAAGATATTTTGGAGAAACTCTGTACTGTCTACATACCCTAAGTCTACCTACTTTCTATCTCCACAATTTGGCGTAATGGTTGGCGTAATTGGAAGATGTCATACTGCATGTTTGGCTCTGAGAAACCTCAAAAAATTCAAAAATTATTCCTCTTCCAGGAACCAATAGCAGGCCTTGCCAAATGGAAATGGTGCCTTTGTTGTTCCTTATCAAGAAGCTTGGAACAAATCATTCATTAGAAGGTAACTAGAAGAACACAACAGCAACCCTATTTCAGTGGTCAAAAGCTTCTCAAAGTTTAAAATGCTGCCAGATCAGTCCACAAAATCTTTAAGAGGTAGTCACCAAGAAAAACCTTGATGAATGTATCTGCATGCAAAGCAGCATCTCTAGGGGATGGGAGCCACTGATGCTAGCAAACACCTCTCCAAATACACTTTTCTTGGCATAGTTAGTGTAGAGCTGAAGTTTGTGCCAGACCAGTATCACCAGTATTTTATCCAATTACTTTCAGTTCAAGACTAGAACAGTATCTCTGCTAAATCTGGCCTATAGGACGTATATGCAATATAACACTGATCACTGTAGAGTTCCTGTTGAAGTTAATCAATATCTCAACAAAAACTAGAACTTGATCACTTCATTACACTTCCATCTGGAAAATGCAAGCAGACAAAACATCCTAAAGCTTTAACCCGAAATGAATTATAATGTATTTCGAAATCTTCTGCTGAGAACTAAGCATGAAGTGAACTTCAATGTCCCACCTACTTCTCAGATGTGCACTGCTTAAAACTCCCAAGGCAACCACAGTTTGAAGCATGGTCCTATGCCATGAGCCTTCACTAAAAGCACATGAATAAGGTCTGCACTGTGCTACTGGTGAGATCATCGACAAATGCATACACAGAGCATCTTAACCAACACATGTTAGAGCACTTTCCCTTGAAAACTTACAGAAGAACTACCACGGTCATCTGAATTTCAATCTTTCAGAACAATGCAATAGATGAAGCACAAATAAATCAAAAGAAAAATGTAAAATACAATAGAAAACTCAATCTATGAGTCTCACATGGGAGAGTTGCACTACAGATACAATCAGAGCAAAACTGCAGGGAAACAGGATGGGGAGCAGCTGGGGAGATGAGAGGCTCAGTGCCACAGCAGGAGCAGTGTGTTGGTGCTGTCTCTCCCAGCAGTGACCTGCAAAGATAATTAGTGCTGCTGGTGCACTGCAAAGGAGCCCTGTTAGTCCTGTTAATCAAAGCTTGATAATTGTTCTCAAGGGAAAGGCAATTAAGAAGAAAACTAGTAATAAGCTGTAAAAATAAACTTCCACCCCTAACACAAAGCATAACTAAGACAAAAAAAAACAAAGAGGATGAAAAAATTCAGTAATGGAAGGGAAGTGAGAGAGGGCAGGGTACCTACCTTCTCGGATCTGCTGGTTGATGAGTGCTTGGTCATTTTCTAGTTCCCGCTCTGCTTTGATCTGTCCTCTGAGGATCTGCTGCTTTAAATCCTCAACATAGAGTTGCTGCCGTTGAATTTGTTTTCTGTGGAAAGCTTCCTGGTCTCTCAGTTTCTGCTGGTACTCCTCATGCACAGCATCTATCTCTCTGCTGTTAGAAATGTTGACAATGAATTTAAACCAGAAAAAAAATACCAAACATTTGTAATGAAACAAGTCATCTGACTAAAGAAAGACAAACAACATTCAGGGGATTGTTTTTTTCAATAAGGGTGCATTACACTAAAAACTTATGATGGTAAAGTAGCTGAGTACATGCACGTCACAGCAGGCCACAGTCCTGTAAGTATCAGAAATGCCAGCATTGCTGAAAGTTGACATGGTGAAGCAGAAAATTCCATCACCAGAAAGAAGGCAAAAAGAATTTTAAAAAAATTGTCACTTGTCATTTTGTTGAAGATCTTCCAAAAAGGAAATTGGAAGGAGAAGGGGGTGTTAATGTTTTATAAATTTATAACCAGTATTATAGGATGTTTTTCATCTCAGTGCTTCGGAGTTTTACAGAAATGTAAAACGTTTTTTCTCTCTTACAAATCAAGAATCTTCAACCTCAAAAGGGTTACAGGACATACTGAGATTACAGTGAAAGTCTCTGAAAGTATCAAGGAAAGAACTCGATCATCCAGTTCTCTCTTGGATGCAGCTTTTACATTAGGTTACAACTTCTATACATGGAGCATGACTGTGATCAGAAAAGTAACTAACCTGTGAAAAACTCTACAGGCCCTCCAAGAGGCTTGTTTCCTGACTGTTTGCCAAAAATGTATACACACACACACTATCTAAATAATATCTATTCTTAGCATGAACCACAACAGTATTCAAGATCTACTAACCCTACGTAAGAAAGGAATATACATTCTACCTGTCTGCACATCATCGTTAGAAATTCTTAACATTAAAGATTTATCATGTACAAAGGAGATACGTGATCTTTACCTGACATTTTGTTTCTAAACACCACATGATATACGCATCAGAAAATTAAATATTTAAGTCTTGAAAAATATGTTAATATATCTTACCAAAGTATTAAATGATATATTAAAATAAATTTATTACGCTTTTTAAAAAAAGCAAAGATGGCAAAACTCTAAAGAGTCCTTGAAGGTCAAAAGAAAAGAAAAATATATTATCAAAGGGAATGCTTTGGAAATGTCAAGTTGTTTATAAAATCACTACAAATACAAGGTCAGATGAGCAAGGTCTGATGAGCCCTTTGCTACATTTGAATTTCTTTGAAATCTCTAACTAGGACCATAAGCATTTGTTTGAAGCAGCCGTTTCTACAGCAACAACTTTGACTCTGTATGTTAGATTAGCCAACAAAACAGATGAAACAATTAAGCAGCCAAAACCTACATGTCTTCTGGAATGCCTTTAGAAGTAACATCCATTTTCACTTTCTTAAGAAGCAGCAGAAAATCTTGACTATACAAAGCCTTAAAATTCCCAATAATTTAAAATATTACTGACTCTCTTCCACTCACCTCAGGAAAACAGATTTTTTTTAGTGTTTATGTATACATAATGCTGGTGAGAATAACTGAAGAGGAGATTCTTCTATTCAATTATCTGTTATTGCATCAAAGTACAAACTTTGTCACTGCCATCTGCTAAATGGCTTTTGTCTATCTGAGACCTACAGAAACAAATCACAATAGGCAGCTCCAAGATCCATTTGTCCTTGGCTTGACTGCTAAGATGCCAACAGTCTATGATTTGTATTTTTTTCTTTTGGATGAATAGTAATCGATGCCCAGGAAACAGGACTGGGACCCCTAGTTTCTTATTCACCTGAGGTAGGACTGAATTGACATTTTACTGATGTAAGGCTCCTGTGGCTGTTTCATACCCAAGCTGTTTGGTTGTTTGTATTGACACCAACTGCTGGGGGACAAACTTAGAGGTTAAAGGTGGTCTGGTTAACTAAAAAATCATCCCTTTCTGAATATAAAATGAAAGCTGAAGAGTTTGATTTAGAAAAAGCTCCCATGTTTTTAATAAAAACCCTGAGGGAGGCTTTCCACAAATGAGGATTCAAGGTTATGTTCCATATTTTCCAATAAATATGTAGTAGCTAAACTACTAAATCAGCAGCTAAACTACTGATCTGAGACAGAAGACTCCTCTGATTCTGGAGCAATTACATCACCTCTGTGCTTTCATGCACTTTGGTTGCAAGGTCTTCATGGCAAGGACTGCCTTTGAATGCTTATGCACTAGTTATCCTAAGAGAGCCTTGATGTCAGCTCTTGCCGATACATTAAAAGTAATAAACCTTAATAGCAACTGTACATATTAAGTCTATGCACAATGCTGATAATGGGGCAGACTTCAGCCTCTTTTGCCGACGTATAAAAGCTCTGATTCCTACAGTAGCAGAACAGCTGAAAAATCTGAATCTACATTTGTTACTGAACATTTGCATGACCTTGGGAAATCACTTAGTCTGAGACATGTGAAAGAAGCAAAATACATTCATCCAAGAGAAGTGAGGAGAATCCATTATCCTTATCAAATATTAGAAAGTTGAGTATTAGAAGAGCTGATTCCTATACATTTAACGTTATCAGCAGCATTCTGTATGAGATTGAGGAAACAGATTAAGTTGTTGCCAATAAGGCTGAAAAGCGGAGTTTGGTAACAAAACAGTAGACAAAGAATTCTAGTTCTGCATGTGTTTACTAAAACTACATAAAATTCCTTTTACAAAAACATCTTCTGTTCTTAACCTGAGTTTTTGCTTGCAGCCATCCTATCATAATTCAAACCGCTTACAATTTGAAAAACATAACTTATATAAGTATGTGAAAACTCAATGCTGCATTTCAATTGTAATTGGGGGCAGTTAGGTAACACTTACTTACAGGTGGGAGAGAGTAACAAGCTCTTCCCATACTTTCCAACAATGTGGAAAACATCCCACAGCCATTATAATGGATCAGGGAATAAGCATTGCAAAGAATGGACACTGAAGTGTGGTGTTTGCTGTTCTCAGCAGCACTGGTGTATTCCCTCACGTATGAGGTAATAGCTTTTTGCTGATCTGATGTGAAACCGTAAGATCCTTTCCAACAGGCATGTGTGTTTGCACATAGAGCAGATGCTGGCCAAACTAATGTTATTGCTGACAGCTCCATACTGTGACTACACCCCATACAAGCCAAGAGTACAGAGGCATGACCATACTTCACTTTAAATCTTGGTAAAGAAACACATCGCAGCAACCATTACCATATTATTACTGCCATGTTTTGGTGAGGTAGCTGGATGGAAGGATTCTGTCTCTAAGGTTGAAGTTTCTGTAATAAAAGGTAGGTGGATTGTCCCACTGCTGCTGAAGGCATATATACAAATTGCAGTTCTGCTGCTATTTCAGTGCCTCTTTGCCTCATTTCCTAATTTTTAATAGTACAAAACAACAGCCAGGCAGGGTGGTAGGGACAACTCTGAATACAGAGACTGAAAATCCAACAGCTTTTTACAAAGTCACTTCTAAAGATTGTTTTCTCAAGTGGAAGAAAAAGATAATGAAAAATGATGCACAGCCGCTTACATAATACAGGTATTATGGCACAAGATGGAATGTTTTCCCTCTGGTTGTGAGCTTACTGACCATGAGAGTAAAACGACTGGCTGGCTTGGGGTACAAATCTGTCTCTCATAGAAACTGCTGAAACCAAGAACATGAATTGAGAGTGCTTCCTTTCTACCTTTGAACATGCTATGTCATGTCAACACATCCTTGCTAGTTTGTAGAAATACCACCACAAATTAAACTCAAAAAGGAGGTGACAATGGCCCCAAAATAAAATAACAGATTCACACACACTTAGTGGCTAGAACACCTAGTGGGCAATGTAAAGAACAGTTTTTGTAGCACATGTTTGAACAATTAAACTAAAAACAAATATCAATTCAATTAACATAAGAATATAGTCATATTCTGACATAGGTGAACAAAATCACTCATTTCTTTCATCTAAAATGTCTTAAATAAGATGTACTATTAAATTAATACTTGAGATACAGAAATCCTGTGATAAAGGAATCAAGCACAGATCAATTTCTGCTACTGCGTATGTTCCTTCCTTCCCATAAAAGCAACCTGCATTCAGTACAGTTATAGCAGGAAATAACATAACCTCGGGACAAATGTAAGACAAACAGCTTCGTTTCTGTAGACATGGAGACATACATAAAATCCTGGTTTCACAGGACCGGTATACTCTGGCATACAGCATATAAAAAAACCAACCCTGCATAAAATTTCATAAAATCATGCAGATTTCTAGGTGTACCAAATGCAGCAAGAAGTGTCAACAGTCACCCCTCCTCCAAGTAAACCTTTTAAAACAGCAATTAAAATTACAACAGCAAGATAACAACCTCAAAATAAATATAACAAATTACTGAGAAAAAAAAATCATATTATACCAATATTGCTGGATTGTTTTTCCATCTCATTTTTCTCTCCACAAAGTTTGCATGACGCATGCTAAATGAACCGTCTGTAAATCCACATTTTTTCCAGCCTGTTTTGTCGTCAGCTCTCCGGGATCCTATTGTGCAATTCTCCTCCCCTCTTCCCTAAACACTTCTACTGCTGATGCAGAGGCTGGCGGCTCCTACAGCATAATGCAGTTTTCAGTAACTATGGCAGCAATAGCTCTGTGGTGAGGCAGAACGCTTTCTGCAACAAAATCTTCAGGCTCAGACAGAGAAACTCAAGTGAAAAAAAATAAAGAAAAAGAAAGGAACACTTGCTAAGAGCTGTGATTTGTCATTTTTCCCTAAAGATAACATAGGTCAAGTTAGCATCCCAGTCCTTCTGTCTGCCTAGTATTGAAGTCCATTTCCTCTTTTACTAATGATTTTTTCCAGGGGAATAAGAGTTAATAAAGCAGAGGAGGAGAAAAAAAAATATGTTGGCAAGACCTTTTGCATATTTGCAAATCCCAGCATTGTGAGCAATCACAAGTCAGGGTTACAAGCCTATCCACTGATATATATTCCCCCGCCTTGCTCCATCCTCCCCCTCTCCACACGTGTCTGATCCGGGGCCCTTCCCGTAGGGTCTCAGAGCATCGCAGCACGCAGCTGCATGGGACCAGCAGAGGAGACTGAGTACATCTGCTTCTGCCTAGCTCTGAGGCTCAAACCTCTCCCTTCTCTTCCCTAGAGCAAAGGGAAAAATGATGCAGGAGCTATGAAGCAATGCCACTGGCACAATTCAAAGCAAAAGTTGGGGGTGAGGGGCAGAAGTGGAAACCAGAAATCAGTAAAAGCATCCAGCAGAGTCAGAAACCTTTGGAAGTAAGGGACCTTCAGAAATATGTACACAGAAGAATCCCATTCAGGGCAGTCACCATCAGGCAAAATATCATTCAGATTTTTGATTAGCTCGTTTGCTTACAGGTTTTGGTTTTTTGTTTTTTAGCTTTTCCACAAAAAAATAATAATTAAAAAAAAGAAAACCTCATTTTTTCTTTGCTTAAACCCCAAAACAAAACAACAGTAAGGCAATGACTTGGTTAAAGCAGTCCTTTAAATACACTTCTAAAACATACCTCTCTTTGGCAAGGAGTCACAGGCACAAGACATAGACACACTCTCCAGTAAAGGTCACTGCTGCATTGCTAAATTCCAGTTCAGCTGTAACTACAATCTATCACAGGCTACCCCTTATGATTTCAGTTATATATAGAATTAGTTAGTGCCCCTGCTAAATCACCCGTTTGCTCTAAGTTCTGGAGCTGCTGTAAGTGACATAGTGACATACTAATATGACAGTGTGCTTGTTTTGTGAAATATTTGGGGGATCTTTCAAGGGTTGCAAAAGCTTTCTTTAACTTGTATTTGTACAGCACTTTGAAATTCTCAAGTGATAGCTGTTAGTAAGAACACAAAGTATTATTTTTTACAAATACTAATTGGACTAGCTGCACTGTACCACATTAGCTGTTGTGTTCTCCAGTATCAGATGCCATATCTATGGATACTTTTTCCTTTCCAATCCAGTAGAATTTCCCACATTCTTAAAAGACGCTTTGTTCTGGGTCTTGATATTTTCAGGGAGAAACCTTAAATATGTTCCAAGCAGCTACAATTCCTTCTGTGTGCTGCTGTATCCCTGGACTCTAGTGGAAATACTCTTGCTCTATGTTTTTTTTTTTTTTTGGTAGTTATTTTTTTGTGTGTGTGTTTGTTTTAAATCAGACTGGCAAGAGAACAGAAATAGACTTTATAGTTATATGCAGTATGGTATTAAGGCAACAACAGGACCAAGAACCTCATTATCTACTTATGTGTGGTGATGCTGTCACTTGACTGT
This sequence comes from Oxyura jamaicensis, assembly GCF_011077185.1. Taxonomy (NCBI): domain Eukaryota; kingdom Metazoa; phylum Chordata; class Aves; order Anseriformes; family Anatidae; genus Oxyura; species Oxyura jamaicensis. The sequence continues at coordinate 20,904,719 of NC_048897.1, forward strand.
TGCCAGTCACAAGCCCTCCATGTGTTTGCTGGTCTCCAATAAGCATCAGAAACGTGAAGTGCTGGGCTCTTTTGTGTAGGGAATATGAACAAGTAGCCAAGTAATAAGTACATTCAACTCTACCTCTTTTCATAGAAAGTTTCATGCTTAAAGTTTTAATAATTGGGTTCAGTGGTAAAAATTTGTTTCCTCTCTCATTTCTGAAAATATTTTAATATAAAATTAGAGCTTCACAGGCAATTCAACCCAATGAAAGCAGATGAGAAAAATAATGTAATCACACTGACAGCACAAGAAATGAGATTATAATTAATGATTATGATAATGTATACGTCAATATGTTCTGAAATAAAAAATCCAGAAGAAAGCAAAATACCATCAGTTCCTGATTAAAGAGTACTGAAATGCATGGAAGCCCAACAATTTTGGAATGATTTCTGTGTGCAGTTGCCATACCTCTTTGCATAAACTGACCACATTCTGCACTAGGAATTCCTTGTCTGGACTCTTACATTTGTCTAAGGAATTTTTGATATACTAATGGGTAAACACAATACATACCACTGACATTTATAGTAAATCCCACTGCAGTTGTGATTTCAAAATACAGATTACATGTGCAACAAATGCACAAACTATTTGCACAAGATAGAGTAAGAAAAAAGAACATGGTTGCAGGGACTTGCTTGTAATTCAGCTGCAAGTACAGATTCTTGTTTCAACATGATAAAGTCAAATTACATTTTGGAGCCTAGCTTGCTTCTTCTGGAGGAAGTCAGTGTAGCACAGAAGAAGGGCAAAGCTAGAAGGGCCAAAAAAAATCAGCATGTTTTAGACACATCACTTGAAATAGTTTTCTTACCTTATTTCAGGACATTTGTTTTCTTTACAGTTGGTACATTTTTGACTGTAAAAATAGAAATAGGAAATTACAAAGAGGTTCAAACAGAAGGCAAAAGAACTTCATTGAAGACAACTAAACACAGAGATTATGTTATATTTTTCAGTGGAGGAATGCTCTGAGACACAGGCTGCTAGCAGCTGGGAAAGCATATATGAAATACTAACTGTGCGGGTGCGTGTGTGTGTGAAATACTAGGTGGAATTTTATTTATTTTTACTGTTTCAGCAAATAAGCACTCCATGTAGTCCACTCAGTGCTATATTACTGTTCAAAGTATCTCAGATAAACCTTTTAGTACTTGACATTGACTTTTCTTTGCAAAGTCTAGACATTTTAAGTGACCTCATTTTACTCTCATATTACAGATTTGAGGCTAGATGTCTTGCTCATAACTACCTCCATAAGCAGAACTACTTGTCTGGACAGAAAGACAGGCTTATTGGTTATTGTAAGAACAAGTAGATCTATTCCGTTTACATTTGCTAAAAATTAGTAAAGGGAAAAAAAAAGACCAATGCATTATATCATCTGAAAGACAACTATTTTTAGACATAGTCTACAGCTTATTTCTCTAACAGATGGACATTTGCAAAAGTGATGGGAATGCAATACCATTATGCTTCTCATTTTCATTGAAGTAATCATTTCAAACACTCTGGCTACGTCTGAGCATAATGTTACATTATCTAATATTTTTAAGTCCTGACCAAATGATTAAAAAAACTGATCAATCCAATCTGAAATGTTCCTCAGTCCCATCAAGTTTAAAAGGGCAAAATCTAGTACAATGCTATGCTAAACTGTTCACAACACTTTTGGATTTCTGCATGTTTTTCTAGGACCAAAGTTCTATAATAAATGCTCCACTTCCGATGCCTAATTTCATGTAATGAGCAATGTGGTATCTAATTCTGACAGTCATTAGAAAATTACTTAAATTCTTCACCATTTTTTCCAAAGAAAATAATAGGATTGATGTGTGTAAAATGTAAGTCAGTAAACGAATAAACTTCAAATACCATTTTGTAGAAAGGTACCATTGCAGCAAATCAAAAAAACAAATGCAGAGATTAGGCACGATAAAGAGAGCACATAGAAACACACTACCCAAGGTGGAAAGCAAGCCACTTGAACAGAAGGATGAAGAGATGTTCAAAAATAGGGTAAACATTTTATGCTTATAAAAATGACATGAGATTCTTCCCCCAGAAAGAGCAAAAAGATTTCCAGTTTGTCACCACACCAAAACACTCTAGCAAGAAGCAGAACTATCAACAGATATGAATGAGAAGATGGCTGTTTCTTGCCTTTGACTGACAGGTCAATTGAATGTGCCAGGCTGAGAGGAATTAAAAGAGAAAAAGAACCCAATTACATTTAGTTCTCCTATATTCTGTTAATATTACAAACTGAAACACAGGAGATACCTTAATTCATTTCCCTGATATACATTAATCACTGTCTTCTTCACACCAATCCTCTCTTCTTTCAGGAAGCCTCTCTCATTAAAAGCATACATTAAACATTGTGGATATGAGCAGCTCTTCAACACTTTGGAAGCAGTCTATGCCTTTTTTTCTTTTTTTTTTTAAACTGAGCAGTAAATAAAAGAGAATCACAACAGCCCTCTGAGATGAAGGGCTCAATATGGACCTGAGTGGCAGGGAATTTACGAGCAAAAAGATCTTCTGATTTTCACAACAATTAGCAGGGAAACTGAACTGATAATTATGTTGGCTAAATCCTGATTCATAACTAGAGAAGTCCATTCTGTGCACTGAAGTAATAATATTGCAAAAGTTATAGATTAGCTTGTAAATCAAAACAGCTATAACACAGATGTGGATGTGTACTGAATTAAGGCTGCCTGACAGTCTTGACCAAGGCATTTTCTTGATTGAGCATCGATATTCGTTGTGCATCAATAAATAATTTTGAAATTTATTGCTGGAATATCATAATATTTCAAAATTAATCGGTTGGCTAATGCCTTTTCCTGGACACTTTGATTTTGAACAGTTGGAAACGTGATGGGATTTATTTTAAATACAAATCAGTTCTGTGTTATTGAAGTCCTGTCCTCAGACATTGTCCCACAAGAGAAAAAGTTTTGTTCTTTTTCTTTTTTTTTTTTTTTAAACTTACTTTTCTAGGGAAGAAAGGATATAATGAGGAGAATGGGTGCAACTTCCATCCAAGTTGAGCCAGTCCAAAGCTCTACAGCTCAGAATGGGTGGGATATCATTAATCTACAAAACACACAACACAAGAACGGGAACAAAAAAATATCACAGCAGCCTAGGAACTTTCAACTTAGCAATAACACTGTTGCTGCTAACTGCTGTACGCAATGCTGTATAATATGCAGGATACGCATAATAATCTCTCTCACGTGAATTCAAAATCACATGGTTCTGCTTAGTCTTTAGTAATTTGCAAAACTATTAATTTGTTACTGAGTACACTTTTTTTGTAGTTGTTTTAATGTACTGCATGTTATATTAATCAAGAAATAAAGGATGAAAGCAAATGGAAGTTAAGCCCTTATTTCAGCTACGAAGGTGAGTACGAAAGGACATTTGAGCAGAAAGTACTGAATGTTACCATGTGAAAATCTGTTTTAAAAGGAAGTTTCTTGCCAATATCAGTTGTTAAAATGGTTATGTTCTAAATCAGAAAACATACATTTTTAAGGTAGCTTTTTGAGCTATATAGGATGGTCTTTTTAAGAATTATGTGTTATTTTTATTTTTTGAAACATTATTAAAATAGCTGACCAAATAACATCCTGCAGTAGTTAGTTCCTGTGACCAACATATCAATAAATATTTCATCTATTACTGATGTATGTAACAATTAAAAGCTTTCAGGGCTAACAACACTCAAGAAGCTAATGCTGTAAATTTTCCATTTCTGATAGTAAACATCATTTAGGATGGTGAAATGACAGTATATAGACGATAATTAAGAAAATTATCAAATGTGAAAAGACTCTTAATTGGTCTTTTCATTGCAGCCTTCTGCCTTTCTGTTTCAATCCCACTTTCGTCATGACTAGAAATAGGAAACACTGAATTATTCAGGGGATCTGCATCACCGTTTGCTAAGCACATCTGAAAGAAGCAATATTATCCTCACACAAAAGGTTTAGTGTCATTACAGACCATTAGACGGAGGAAATGAAACAAGAGAATATGATGACATTAAGAAATATTATCTATACCAGGCTGGCTTTTAAGATGGAAATTAATAGGGAAAATCAATAAAGAATTAGGACAGAGAAATACAAATCCTCAGAACTTACTGATCTTCTTTGCCTTAAGACAGCAGCTTCTGCTGGGTGATTGAATCTAAACTTATGAGACTTGCCAAGGACAACAAGGGCCCCTGTAAACAAAAATTAATTAGAAATCTACAACAGAGACACAATGTACCAAGCAGTTAGTGCCCTAAATATATAGGTTTCTAAACTGCTGTGTACAAACTACTGTGCATTCAAACCACTATAGAATAGCCTCTTAAAGAAAAAAAAAAAAAAAAAAAAGATATTCTTCTGACCAACAGCTTTCTGACAGTCACAGAGCAGAGGACTATTTTTAAAATTTGCCACTGTGGAATATCACTGCTATCATTCTGTAATGACACCATCCAAACAAACAAATCTTGGGGTCCTCTGCAAATCCAACATAACAGTAAATTGCCTGTTCATACTAAAGACCATGGCTAGTGCTGGAGGTCATTTCAACCATATTACATAACTGCCTTAAGACCAACCAGAGATCTGCTGGCTTGGAGCCGAATCTCCACAGCACTACTCTGACTACAGATCTTCACTTTTCAGAATGATACAGACTACTGCTGCCAAAAGGCATCTTAATATCCCTTCACCTTTGTCTTCATTTTTGCTTTCTGTGGGTAGGTTCATTTGCTTGTACCAGTCTGGAAGCTACAGCTATAGCTCAAACTCTGTAGTGCTAGACAGCTGCAGGAAATTGAAAGGTGCATTTCTCAGAGCTGCATAAGCTTGGTAAATTCTTATCTCTAAATGCCAGAAATAGGTTGAATACAATGCATCACACACAGGAAAAGCAAGCCTTACCTTGCGATAGACGACATGATCCAGTGACTTCGCATCCGTTCACAGTGCAGCGTGCGCCCTGAACTGGTCGCAAGGTTACAATCCCACAGATGTTGTCTATCACACAATGGTCTTTTTCAATCCAACGCCCCTGCAAAACTACAATGTATAGTTCATTTTATTTCATCTGTTGAAGGAGTTGGGTTCACACTGTTTTCCTCAGAATGCAGTACCACGCAGTTTTATCCTATGACTGCATACTTCATACTTCAAAGAACTATTTCACTTGCAGAATGAGAGCTGCAAATTGTTGTCTTTGTTAGCCCAGTACCAACTCACAGAAAAACAACAACAACAACAAAACTTGACTGAAACTGGAATTCTCTTTTAAAGTATAAGCTACTTTCTGACTTATAAACTGAAGCATAAATTCTTCTATTGTGCTGAATTTCCTTATTGCTATTATGGCATTCATTGTTTATATTTTGCTAATCCATTGGAAGAAAATAAACAAACAAATCAATCAGCCAAACTTAACAGAATTAACCAAAGCAGAGATTCCAGATTTTCCAATTTCTGTAGAAAGTTTCACACTCTAGTATCATTTGTAGCTCTTCAGATTCTGACTATGTAAATTAAGGCTAAAAATGAAATTAAATAATAAATATTCTGAATCATTTAGATTTTATATGTAAAATATTGTGTGTCCAAGGAGAGTTAACAACATTTTGAATGTAACCTGATGACCTGTGTAACATTAGTTTATGACAGAACATACCAGGATTTGGATGTTGGACATAGATATTTCTAACTCTAACACAGCATTTCACAAGCATAAATAAAATTCTACAGAGACTTCAATCACTTTCATTGATTTTTTTTTTACTTCAGACAGCAACAAAAAAATAAATAGTTTAGCCAACTTATGTAATTATTCTTCTCTCCTTACCTTCTTCTATAAAGAGAGATGACAAAAAAACATTACCTAGCTATTACACAAATGAATGTAAACCACTTGCTTTGATCTGCCCATATCATAAAATAATCTGTAATATCATTCTCTTACCAATGTCTTGATCTTGGTCTGAATCACTCCTTCCAATTTTGGTTGTTCCTTCCTAAAACAAGAAAACAACTAATATAAAAGTCAGTTACTGAAGATGAATTCTATATAAAGATACAAAAAGCATATATATATATATATGTTTTATATATATATATATATGCTTTATACATAATAGATATATTTATATATTTTATATATGTGTATATATGCTATATATGTATAAATAAAATAATATATCCTTAATTCTATATGAGGATTAGATGTACAGAAACTTAGCAAATACTTGAAATATATCACTTCTGAATGTTTGGACTGTTTAGAGCAAACTGTAGATACTACTTTGTACTACTTCATCCTGCTGCCCCACACAGAAATGCAATTACTTCTTATCCTGCAGCTATAGCAGCTTCTGTTACAAAACCAGTAGATGGAGTAATCCTCAGTAGATGACTTCTGGAACGTGCTCGCGACAAATATTTTAAATGTGAACACGTGTCCTGATGCTTTGAACTTTTACACTGAGATTTGTTGTTTGCAGAAATGAGATAATTCTTTTTAAAAATAAGTACTCATGCATGAGGAAAGAGGTCACAAAATGACTATTCAGTTAATGATTTTTTTCACAATAAAATCAAGATATAAAAGTAACTGAATTCCTATTTAACAAGGCAAGCATGTCAGAGAATGTGAATTCTTCAAAGTAACTACCTAAAGGTGAACTTTTTTCCAAAACATAAATGACATTTATAAAGAGTCTTCTCGGTGATTATGGCATATGGACATGTTCCTAAACTTGAACATTAAATAGCTTCACAGAAAAGGACCACACAGGAACAAAAGTGCAAATATCAATAGAACAGTGTCATTTAATCAATTCTATGAGAATTTACTACCAGTAAAGGCAATGAATTTACCACTTGTCTATTATGTTACATTACTGGTTCTATCTTTCTCCTCAGGAAAACAGAGGAAGACCATTTCCCAGCCCTGATGAGATACTATACTTGATTGTTATAAATATAGATTATTTTTGCACTCTTGAAACAATTTTAGTGACAACTCTGCAAGTAATATTATAATTAATTATGGTCATTAAGCTACTTGATTTTTATATTCTTATGAGAATAAATTGAATATGCTTTCTGCTCCAAGCATATTGTAGCCTAGATTTAAAAATAAGTAAGAAGTAATCATTGGAAGCCTCAAAACTGGGAAAAGGGAGGATGACGCAGTTATAGATAATTATGGGTGAATCATACTCATTTCTTGCATTTGAGGGAAAGGGAAGAATTACCTTTCAGCTCCTCACAGAGCTTGGTACTCTGAACAGTGGGGAAGTGAACGAACTAACAGAGCCCTCAGCTGCAAACCCTGCTGAGACCTCCTCCCTTGCTGGAGAAGCTGAAGGCTGCATTGTGCCCAGTGCCCCTGCTTTGGGGTATTATCAAGATACATGTCAGGTTAACAGTCAGTGGACTTAACCACAAAATAGACACCTGCCTTGGCCACAACTTATAGAAAACTTATGATCCATTTGGCTTTTGACTCACTTCACGAAACCAAGTGAGTTAGCACCGCATATTTTACACAAAGAGAAATAAATTAACTCCCAGAACACCTCTTAATCAATTTTCTTATTGACTAAGGAAGGAGATAGTTATTATAATACCAAATAAGTTTTTTTCCAATATGCTGAAATAACCTTCTGGTAATTCAGAAAAGTATATTATGGTTGCTCATGAAATTCACAATAGTTAAATGCATCACAATTAGTGGAATGAATCTGGATGAGATTAGGTACAACTGAAAACTGCAGCTAAGAGCAATGGTGCAGATAGCACGCAAGCAAACTAACTCATTAAAGACAAAAACAAAGCAGAATTAGCCATAAACAAGACCCATTTCAAATTACTTTTTCAAATGCTATTAACTGAGCTAATAATTTAAATACTCATACTCTTTCCTAATTACTATTGAATATTCTACCTAAAAATTGAGAGAGATGTTTCAGAACAAATGACTGCATAACCTCACCTTAATATACTGAGGGACATCTTCATAACTGCAAGTAATTTTATGTTGTTTCTCTCTTCTGGCAATGTTTCCTGACTAAGGGTAGAATTTCCAAAGCACTTTAGAGAAGCATAAAGTGGGAGATTACTTCCCCCTTCAGTTTTTGGAGTACTCTACTTTACAGAAAAGTTTGTGGAAAAAAGAGAAAGTCATCTAAAATTTTACCAACAAATCCTTATTTTTAAGGTCAGTTAGGCTATAGGAAAAATACTTATTTTTGTTAATAAAAGCCAGAAAAAATGAATAGCAGCTAAGAAAGAAAGGTTCATTAAGAACCAGCACAGCATTGATTAATGGAATTAACATTATGGAATAACGAGAGAATAAAAGAGTAACACAATGTCTGCTTTACATGATCTGAAGGCTGCTTCTCTCAAGAAGTACAAAGTAAAGTGCTGTAATACATTAAATTCCTAATATGTAAGGAACTGCTAGTGTTTTACCTTCTTGCTGATCAGATGAAGGTAATAGACACCAGAGTCTAAAAGATGCAAAGCACAAAGAAAAGAAAAGGCAGCATCTGGAGGCAAAGAAAGAGGAGACAAAGATGTCAGTCTGACAGAGACACTGGCTAATGACTTCGGAAGGTGACTCTTCAAACTAGGCTTATCCATTAAAATTAGTATCTTTACTTTAGGTGTTGTTAAAATTACTATGTAAAAATATTTACTGTTTCCACACTTACACATAATGGAAAAGCATTTAAATTGCAGCCGTTACTTTAAACTACTTAAATTGCAGCTGTTACTTTAAACTACTATTTCATGTTAATGTAGGATGGAGAAGTAAATTTTAAGCATGTTGATCAGTGCAAGGTGTTATTATTTGGTTCCTAATTATTACCTGGTACAATTTCTTTGTGCTGACATAAGACAAATTAGTTAGGTTTCTCTTTCAGTGTAATAAAAAATACTGTGATTTCTGTTTCAAATATCTGTTGCTACTTTTTAAGAGGAAAAAAAAAATACAGCATCCCAAAACTGCATCAAGTGGCATAGAATCTAGATTTGGATTAAGATATTTTATTAGTAGACAGATGCACAACAAGATCAATTTCACAAGACAACTTCATTTCATACATTGTTTGCTAATAAGTGTATCTCTGAATAGGTGCCCATCCATCATTCTTTTTATGTTAAAACAACATCAATATTTTTGTAACTTCCATTCATTTAAACAACATAAAAAAAAACACACAAACAAACAAACAAACAAAAAAACACAACCAGCCCAGCTTAGCCCTTACTTAGCCCTGACTAAAACAAATCCCCTGAAACTGAGCTGACCTGGCCCTCACATCTTAAGCCACAACCCAGAGTAATACACATGTGACACTATGAAAATTTCTTAGTGATAACAATTCCTTAAATGAGCAGCTACACAGCAAAGCATTTTTTATGAAGCCAGGACTTCCACCTGACCCTGAAAATATCCACTCAAATAGGATTACAAGTAAGTATCATTCATGTTACACATCTGGAATCTATTTGGTGCACCTGATAAAGTGAAAATAGCAATAAACAGAATTCACTGCCAAATTGGTCTAGTCAAAGATTACGTTTGTGCTTGATCTACAAATATACAAATATTCCAGTCTCAAGTATACAAGTACCTACTAAAATCTAGACCAGTAAATCTGGTACACTTTAAGCACCATCCTTTACCTTTATACAGATACATACCTGCTTTGTGAACAATCTACTAATTCTGAATTAGGGTATTTCACTTTGCTTACTACACATTATCAAATAGTTTGCACAGGCATTCATAAGAGGTGAAGTTATTATTCCATATATGAATTCTTGTCTGCCTCCTCCATTCTCATCTGTCCTTTTCTGCTACTGTTCTCCTTTCACCTATGTATTTATTCTTTTTGTGGATTGTGGCCTTTGCTTTTTGTTAGCTATTGTTGTAAAGCCACCTTAACCATACTTGTATACTTTTTTTTTTTTTTTTCCAAATAAAACACGTTTTGAAATTTAAAGGAAAAACAAGATAAGTGGCAATATCTCACCCTGAGATGATACAGCACCACTCCTGTGCTGAGGATATCATCATCCATGGCCATTAGATGAGGTAAACTGGAATCTATTGTTACTCCAGCTTTTTCTTTGTTGATGTCCACACTGTATTCTTCCATGATGGCCTTCCTGTCCATCCACTTACTTGTCCAGTCTTTGGTCAGTTGCTCAATCTTAAATGAGAACAGGAGGAAAAACTCTTTCATTTAATAAGTAGTTGAATTTTTCTCATACATAAATTTCTTCAGAAGAAAAAAAAAATAGCATAGTTTTCCATTTACTGTATATAATTTTTTTTCACCAGTTGCAGTGCGGGTGTATTTCTAATTGTAGAACATTTCTATGGCAACAAAAATAAGTTAAACCTGTGCTGCTACCTAGTGAAGCAGGCTAATACATTGAATACTAATTCCCAAAATATCAGAAAGAGGTATGATCATGCTAACTACTTATTTTTCCTGTCCTGAGAAGCTTAAGCAAATCTTAAAACCAGGATCTCAAAAACCTTTCCACATCACTGATGACTAAATCTTCATAATAATTTGGTGACTGTGCAATAGTTTCCTTTAAATAAATTGGAGGAGTTTAAACTTGGAAGACAAAGGAGTCATATAATGAATTACTGTGATAGACAGCTTTCAAACTAGAAATGGATTGTGCAGACTTAGTAATATGCAATGGACAGCACCCCATTAGTGACACAAAAGACTTTCACCACAAATTCCTACAGAACATGCAACATGCATTGAAGATGGCAAATTCCTACATATTCAGAGCAAACATGAAAGGATTAGGGCAAACACATTTTCATTGTTATTTCAGAACTGTGGCAGTGCTATCCTTCCCAGCCCTGTGGAATGGAATAGGGTTACAGCAGCATGCAGATCATACTCACCTTCATCTCATTCTGAAGAACCAGCTCGGTCAAATTTCCATCCCTGTCATCACTCCAAGAAGGACTAGAATTCCTCTGTACAAACAACAGTCACAGAGATCTGTGTTAGTTTCTTTATTAACAACTGGCAAGCACGTTCTTTCAATCTCCAAGATTTCAAGGTGAATTCAGGAGAAGGGAAGACAAAAAAAAAAAAATAGACATGCAATGCTGCCTACTCCTCTCTAACTATTGCATGCAAGTTTGGGGGGAAAACTGGTGAAAGTGCATTAACAGAGAGATTTCTGTGTAAATAAATCCTGGATTGTGGTTCCAGTGTCTTTCAGTAGAACATACTCCCTGTGGCCTGGAAAGCCAAGATGATGTTATTCCAAAGGCAAAGACATAAAGAGTGACAGCTGTATTGTGAAGACTCAGAAACACTCATAACCTCTTTTGGAGGATCAGAGTGTGCAGGCATGCTGAAACCTGCAAACTACTGTTGAGATCTACTAGTTCACTTTTTTGGGGAAGGAGGAATGCAACAAACTGCTAGGGAAATTACAACGATTGACACTCTGCTGTCTTGGTGCTTGTGTATCCCTACAAACAAATATTTCTATTTCAAGGTATTGATATCAATGCATAACAAAGCCAGCCAACTCTATGAAAGACAGCAAGGAAATCCTTTCTAATCATCACACAAGTGCTTATACTTCAGGATTATCAACATAACGCCAGAAAATGAAGAAACGTCCAAAATGCAGTTAGCCTTATTAATTATCAGGAAATGATGCATATATTTAATTTAATTTAAAATAACAAACTATTTAATTTTCCTCCAGATACAATAAATATGGAAAGATAAACAGATTAGATGAAACTAAGTTACTGTAGCTACCTAAAATGCCATTAAAACTCATGCTGGGAAGTGTTCCTACATACCAGTTCAAAGCTTATCAGCATAGTTTTCAATCTGTCAATTTCTTCTCGCAGTTCTCTAATCAGTCTTACATTTGCATCCTGAAACATCGAGACACAGATATTGGAAAAAACACTGTTAAAATAATTCTAGCTAAAGAAAGCTATGCTGAGCTGTTCTGAGAGCCCAGAAGAGATGAGAACAAGGAAGCTCACAACAATACTCCCTCTTCTACTCTGCTACAGACTCCGTGGCGTACTGCTCCGAGGTCAGCGTTTCCCATCTTTGATAGGTTTTCTTTTCCAGTAAACTTTGTCCCAAATATTTTTTGAACACAGATTTGCCGTAATATATTCCCATTGTGACAATAGACACGTCAGTATTTTTATATATGTATTTTCAAAACTGCCCCATCACATCAGAAAACATTGCTGTTTCTGTCATGCACAGGAGAAAATCAAGCTACAGGAGACTAAGTCAGAACATCTCCAACCACAGTATTAAAAAAACCTTAAAACTGATTCGCAAAGTAGTTCCTGCCTGCTTGTGTGGAGGCGTTTCCCTCACTTTCCGAGTAAGTATCGCTGCATAGGCAGTTGATGGAAACAAGCTTTTTGCAGACAGTTTAGGATAATTGTCTCTATGCTGTCAGTGACAATTTAACTCGGTTCAGTTTGCTGTGAGGGGAAGAAGGCAGCTACCTGAAGGGATGGAGTTAAGTGGCTAGTACAGATTGCGTGAAAGAGCAGTGGGGAAACAAGCTGGGAGGCTGAGAGACTCTATGAAACAGGAGGCTGAGGCAGGAGGAACGTATTTACTTGCATGTGGCCTGTCAGAGTTGAGACTACTGCTGTGAAAAGCAGACTATTACTGCTACTAGTGCTGACTAAAAACTAGTTATAAGGCACTCTTTAAACAGAGAATGGAAACAGATTCTAACTCAGGGAGCTGAACAAATAGAACTTCTGCACAGAAGTCATGTCTTTGAAATTCATGGTATACAGAAAAAATACAGGATAATGCTTTTAGAAAACACAGACCTAAAGAATTTTAGTGTAGTAAATATACAAGGTTGGCTGAGTCACACAGGGGCAGAGACAGCATTCAGTTCTCCAAGGCAGCATCAGACTCTTCCTTTACACCCTGCCACGTTTTAACTTGTGCAGTCTGTGTAGGACTCCTGCACAATCAAAGAGATGAATGTACCATACAGTCAGAGTTCACCCCTGGATATTCTGTGCGAAGAATTAAGCTATGGTTCTGTGGCAAAAATTCTTCTCATGTATTTAAAAGCTTCATCATGTTGTATACTGAAAAGAAGACAAATTGAGACTACATAGGCTACCTCAAGCCTGGCAAAATTTTTGAATTCTTGACTTTGCAACCTTAACATTGTTCCTTTAACATGCCTGAAGGAAGGGCTGTAAAGTTCCACATTTGTATTAATACATTAAATAGTAGTGAATAATGTAAGAGATTTGTAACTCCAACAATATTTAGGATAAAGACATAGGGTGAACATGCATGTCACAGCAATTCAAAGGGAAGAAAGATGGAAACTGATGGAACAGATATGAAGAATGTAAAAAATGTGTGAAATTCTAAATTATGTAAGTGGCAAGGAATCAAATAATTTCTGTTATACCCAGTCTCCCATTTTGCTCCAGCTAGCATGAGAGAGAAGTATGAATTTTAGAGAATAGGTATACTGAATAAAGCTTAAAGAATACACACAACAAAACTGAACAAGAATGAAAAGCAGAACCTCATGAGGCCTCACCTCATTCACTCTGGGCTTGTTAATAATATTTTTGGCATTTGAAGCATATCTCAAGGTACTCATGGTCTCATTGTAGCTGGAGCTGGCAGGAGAAATAGCTACAGATAGAAAGCAAACAATGATTTTATTTAAAAGAAGTAATCAGTTTAACCAAACACTTCAAGAATGGGGATGTTTTTCAGTTTGACTTCTTTTTAAAACAAAACCCAAAATATCCTTAGGGATTCATCAAGCTCACAGAAAATGACTTTTCAAGTTTGTATTTATAAGTGAGTAAATCACATTAAATCAAAACTGTGACATTGGAAAAGACTCTTATACTTAATTTCATGACCAATCAGCACACCTTTTTACCTTTTTATTTCCTGATGTATCCTATGAAGTATTTATGAAAATCTTTACAAGGTCAGACTCTAAGTGATACAGCTGACTTTGCACCAGATGTATTTCAGGGGAGTAATGTAGTGCAAAATGAAAACAATGAAAAGAAATCACACTCACTGGCAATCATGATGGTCTTGGAGTTGCCCCCCAGACTGTCCTTCAAAAGCCAGGTGAGGATGGAGTCACGATATGGGATATAAGCCGGCCGTCTGACACTGCCACTGGCCATGGAAGGGCTATCCATATGACTGCTCTCCCCTTCGCTTGTTAGGGTGTTTATGCTCTGGCAGCTGCTGAACATCTGTGAATTTTGTGCTGAAGGAGAAATGCAACAGAGCTCAGGAAATGAGTTATCTTTTTCTGTCATGACTACTTAATTTTCTTAAACGTCATTACAGTTTATGAAGGCACACAGCTGTTCTGTTCAGCTTTTTATTGTAAGTGTAAAGATTAAGCTATAGAGCATTGTGGTTGAGTCCTATGCTTTTATCGCTACCCTTGAATGTAAAGAACTACTGTGCACTTACCTAAAGTGGAGATGACAATTCCAAGTGTAACCAATGATTTATTAATATTGGCACCTTCTGTAATTCGATCTTTACAGTAGCTGGGATCAGCTCTTTCACTGAAGCACACAAGCATGGGAAAGACAATGCAAACCAAATGAAAAGGTTTAAGTATTAACACACAGTCAACATGAAAACATCACACATTTTCCTTACACACAAGAAAACAGAAATAGCAAAGTGTACAATTAAAAAAACACATTTTGAACACTTTACATGAAATACCGCTTTCTGGTTCAGAAGTCCAAACAATCATCAGAAAAGGCCACTGGAACAAAATGCTGCTTAAGACCCACCAGAACATAAATTCAAGCCTGAACTGGGCAACCAAAGTTTAGCAGGGGTTCCAACTAAAAGACATCATATGTTACACAACCCTTAAGGGCTCAGTGCAAAAATTTATACATCCCCTCATTACTACTTTCTCTGTTCAGATATGCACAGGGATTTACATTCTTGAGAAGGAAAAATGTCATGTTTTCCAACTGCTCTACAACTCTTCAGCACAACTTCTATCCTAATGTTCTCTTTCATATCCAGCATAACCACATGTATGGTATCATAGAAGTGTATCATAGACCGGGGCTTAAGTTGGATGGGACCTAAAAGATCATCTAGTTCCCATCCCTGTGCCATGGGCAGGGACACCTCCCACGAGATCAGGTTGCTCAACACCCCATCCAACCTGGCCTTGAAAACTTCCAAGGATGGGGCATCCACAACTTCTCTGGGCAACCTGTTCAACTGCTTCACTATCCTCTCAGTAAAGAATTTCCTCCTTACACCTCATCTAAATCTCCCCTCTTGCAATTTAAAACCATTCCTCCGGTTCCTCATTGAAAAGTATAACTAAGATCAGAGACTTAGGAGCTTTTGAAACACAAACAAATTAAGTAGAAAGATAAGAATATTTTCCCATGCTAGGCAGCCATAAAAAATACACTCATTTTTATTATTTTCAAGCTCAGATCTGGTAATTCCACTAATAGCTACTGGGGGAAAAAAAAAAAAAAACACTCAAAAAGGATACAAGGTTAAGTGGAATTACATTAAATGTTTGCAATAGCAGAGTATTGTACCTTAGGACACAGGAATTTCTTTCCCCAATGAAATCCAGTACCCAATCCAGAAGAATGGATGACAGAGACAGTATTAGCTCAATATTCCTTGTTACCATATACAAAAGATGGACTTACTGTTGTGTTATTGAAGTTTTAAAATATTAAATTTCATATTTTAAGGCAGTACTACAGCCTCTTCAGATAAAGTTATCTTTTTTGCCATTTGGTGTATTATTATTACCTGCCTGCAAGGTCCACTAAATTGATCTTGCTTGCAATTTCAGAGGGGAGATTGTTCTCTAATATAGCCTGAAGAAAAAACATAAATAAGGAAGATTATTCCTCCTAATTCATTAATGACAATAAAATAGGTGACCTCTTTTGTTTAAAATTGATTTGCACTTCTGACTCTGTCACTGCCTTTTTTGTGACCTTGACTTACTGGCCATGTTCAAACCATTAGCTCAACAGCTTTCTCAGCTGACAGAGAAACTACTCTCTTACATGGATTTCCTCTTGAAAAAACAAAAACAAAATCAAAAAAAACTTTACTGCCTAGCGACTGTGAAAGCCTCTCTCGTAGATCTTGCACAGTTATTTTCCGCTAATGTATTCCAAAGGTCTTTTGTGAAACTGCTGAAAAATATCCCCAAATGTTCTGTGATTACAGGATGTTAGAAGTGTGAGATAGAAAAGGTCTATTGGATCACTGAAAGACTTCCCTGCCAGGGAAGGATGTAATTCCTCCAGAGAAAGGGTGCATTGTCTCTGAGAGGACTGGATGCCAAATGCTAAAGAGATGAGCACATCTGAAATGCTGAATAGATACAAAACTTTGGCATTAAACTAATGCTACATCTACTTCAGTTAAGGATCCTAAATGAGTGCGACAAAACATAACCTCAAACATATCCACAGATCATTTTCACAGCATCCTAACAAGGGATAATGCATTTCAAAGGGCTGGGTAAAGCTTTAAACATTTCTTTTTACAGCAAGTCTTTGGCATCACCGCTAATTATAAGCTTGCATAAAGAAACAAGAATACTTCCGTAAACACTTAACACATCAGGCAGTGTAGGAAGGGTAATACATCTGCAGTGTGATCCAAAGGAAATCAGTAACAGTTTCTACTGAGATTATTACAAACAGCACAAAACAGTGACGAATAAACAATGCTCAACACATTGATCAATGTTTTTTTTAGAGTGAAAAGGAAGTTGGATTGTTTTTGGCTAACCTGAGTATAGTGGATGGTGAAGATAGCATGGGATCTGCTGCTGGCATTGTGGATATGTGTAGCTGCTGTGATTCTAGAAAGAAGAGCAAACTATTCAGTTACATAAGGCTTATTCCCCTATATTCAGACAAAGAACAAATAAACAGAGCAGAGTTGATGCAGATGAAGGAATGTGAAAATTTGATAATATGGTATGCTGCACTCTTGGATCTGACCACACAGACACAGGAGCTGAGGGATAGAAACCAACAGTGAAGTTAGAGGTGGTTTAGCCCTCCAGCAGCACTCTGAAGAAATATCCCAAAGTGTCTTGCAGTACAGGCATAAGGGGTTGCACTAGGGTAGAACACCGCAAAGAAGTACAGACAGTCATAGCCTCACACAGCTCACCCCAGACATCACTGAATGTGCTGGCCCAATACTTTTTTCTCCATATTGTTCTCATTTTTATTTCTTAACCCTTCAAAGGATCCAAAAAGCCTCCTATACCACCTTTGGGTATTTCTTCTGTCACAGGGCTGTTGCAGCAGTTTTACACCATTAGAAGAGGCCAGTGAGATTAGCAAGCCTACAAGTACCAAATGAATATTGTGATTCACTTGTGTAGCACTTGCTTGCCTTTCCCATATGGACAGGTGAGACCTCAGCCTCTAGCCCTCTGTCCCATGCATTCTGGCTAGCAGGTATCAGATGCAGGAGGAGCAGCAACAGTGGCACTCTTCCACTCTGTAACAAACTTTTGGAAATTCTACTTTCCTTTAAGTTCTTGTTTTCTTGTCCTTCTTGTCCTTGTTTGGACAAACGCAAAGAAAGAAAGGTTTTGCCTATGGCTGAAGCCAGGTCACAGATCCTTTCCTTTGTCACTCTTGGAGTGTCTCTTGAAGACAAAATTACTCATTATTGATTATCAGTTACATGTGCAACCTTCAGCATCAGTTTTGTTCATCTTACCATTGACAAGAGCAGATACTTTAAGTAACAGAAACAATGACTATGGGACCATGTCTTTGTTTTGAGCCCAGCTATCAGAGTACTGCAAAAATAAAACACAGTAGAGTGCAGCAGCTGTGTGCCTACCACAGGAGGCCAAAAGCAGAACTCTGTTACCTGTTGCCCCCTGCTTTCTACAACTTCATAGATATGTGACCAGGCACTGCCAAAAGCTACAAGCAGTCTAGTGCATCTAACTATAAATGAGCTTAAACTGAGGAAGCAGAAGAAGGTGAACTAATCTCCACGATCTTGGAGGAGGAAGACAAACAATTAGGTAAAGGGCAGAAAACAGCAAACAGTTCTACAAGGGGCACAGAATACAGGGGAACAGCACTGAAGTTTATAAAGCAAAAGTGAAAGGCACCACCCATATGCAGGGGTGTGATCTTTCCTATATAAACCTCCAGGCCATCATGCCCCACCAGCTCCTCTCCTGCCTACAGCCATGTGAGACAACTGCGATCCCCTGTAAGAGCTTGCTCATTTACACGTGGCAGCATATGCCAGACTACAGATGCTTAAAATTAACTTGATTGCATTTATAATGTGCTAATAAATACTAAGCAGAATATTTCATTTCATTTAAAAATTCAGCATCAAAGAAACCTACACACAAAATATTGAAATTCTGATTTTGTTTTCTCTGGATCTTCTGTTTCCTCAGCAATGAGACCACTGTTGGACAATACAAGCAGACAGACTGGAATATTGCAGTTATTCTGAAAAACTCCCTTCTTATCATAGAGGTACATCTATTGATCACTAAAAGCAGAAGCAGCAAAACTTAATCCTGCTGTATATTCTATGTTTTTATGATAATACAGCTTAGTTTTTATTTACTTCACAGCACCGCTGATATTCTAACATCTCAACATCTGATATTCTAACATCTTCTTATGATAAGAAATAATTTGTATCTCGGAACTGTGATTTGGTTTTGGAGGGTCATTTCAAATGATACCCTTTTCTATCACTTTAATGGCAATTGTATTGATGTCCAAAGTTGCCTGTAAGAAAAAAAAAAGTAAAACAAACAAACAAAAATCTTGACTAATGAGAGCCAAAACTGTCAATTTCACTGGTATGCCAATTCCCACACTTCTGTCCTAGTAGATGTTTGTGATTTGGAGTAAGAACAACAACAAAACTATAAAATTCTAACAGATAATTATAAAACAAATACACTATCTTTTCAGCTGTTATACATCATTAAGTTAACCTAACAAATGAGTTGAAAGCTATGCAGTCTAAAGCATCATGAGGAAGTGGAGAAGAAATAAAGCCTGTTTACAACAAAACATTTTCCTGGCATGCATTTTTTATTCCAGACAGATGGCAGAATATTGTGGGTAAGTCAGCACGGGTTCAGTTATGAAGAAATGTGAGAAATGTGTTAAACAACAACTTCACGAGTCCTTGTAACGGTTACTGTGGATAATATGAGGATATGTAGCATCACACATCTCCTCTTACATTGCATCACAGTCACATCATTGGCAACATCACATCACATCATTGGCAACACTGGATGTAAAACAAACAACAATGAAATCAAAATATGGTGAAAGAAGTGTTAAATAAAGATGGTTTGTTTTAGACAATACCTTTTAGCTATTCCCTCTTCAAGAAGTTCTACAACTTGCTTGTAGTCTGTAACTAAATGTTGAGATAATCCTGCCAAAGATTATAAAAGAGTTAAATGCATATTTTTCTCAGGAAGTTTCAATCAGTTCATCTTTTTAATCACTGGGAAATAATAATAACAATTCATCCAACATCAGGAGCATAACAATATTCTGCTGAGACACCAGCCTGTTCTACAAGTAGTTGCTCAACTACAGTTACGATTTAAAAAAATAAAATATAGCAGTACACCTTTCAGACGCAGTGACATCAGTATAAAAAAGCCTTGTACCTTCAAAGTACAGACCTTTTACAACCTGTCTGTAGAACAATGGTATTCAAAAAAATGTATTACTGCAGCTCCATAAGAAATTGTCAGCTACGTCATTGGTACTAATTGGGTTCACAACCAGTAAAGAAGCATTTGGTCACTGCCTCCAAATAATGGTTCTGCTCACATGACTAACAGAATTGGGAACCATCTACTGTGAAAATTTACCATTTATTTAACTATGTTTGAGTCTGCAACACTGAGGAGTCTTCACACTGTTCTCTCCAGAGGGTACTCAAATATGAAACACTTGGCCTTTTTACATCTTCTGCTTTCAGTATATTCTGTATTTGATTTTATTTTTAGGATTAAAAAAAAAAACAAACACAGAGAAAACAAATGAAAGCAATACTGCATTGCAGAGCCAACTGAATCAGAGGGGTCGTTGTGACTAACATGGCCCCAGTGGAGGGCAGCACACTGCTATGCTGTAGTGGCATTTCCAGCACCTTACAATATGCAAATTCTAGCAGACACACAGAATTAATTTCAACAGGCTTGTATTTCACATAATTCTGGTTTAATGTGCCTCATTTGCATTTTATGGTGGTGATTAGTTATCATTTGTACTGCAGTTGCTCCTAAAAAAAAAAACACAAGTTGTGAAGAAAGTCTTCATACAGTCCAGGGATACTTTTTTTTCCTCATGACTGCACTGATTCAGGTTTTGTTTTATTGCAGACCACAGAAGTGTGAATGAAGGCAGAATACTGAAAAAAAAATGTAATTTATTTGGATCAAACAACTTATGTACTGCTAGAACCCGAGCCAAGATGAACATAGAATTCAACAAGAATGAAATGGGCATTTTTGACATTGTCAGAGTCCATCCTTAGATGTGAACAGCTTACATAGCTTTAAATGAAAGCAAAATCTAAGCCAAAGATAATTGTTAAAGAATAAGAATAAATTCCTGACATGAAGAAAAAAAAATGAATCAACCACACTTCAAAAAAGCTCCTCACATACTTGCACACACACAAAGGATAGGATAATTTTCAAAGAACAGCTTTTCTTCTGCTCTCCAGTGTTGCTTTCCAATAGAATAAATCCAGAAGTCATCACATTTTCCATTGAGAAAGAGGCCTTATTTTTCCCATAGTTCTGGGATCTTCAAAACTCAGAATATGGAAACCATCATATATTGTTTTCCCCTACCATTTTTCAGGCTTTTACTTAACTGAATAAAAATAATTTATATAATGAAAGCATGGAAGAAATTGTTGCCTATCCACATTTCCATAAGTAATGGAATACTGAATCTAACACAGAGTTCTAAAACATTTTGTTTTTCAATAAGGTAAATTAAAATTGTAAATATTGCTTGAGAAGGAACAAAGTTTTTTTTGGGGGGTGGTGGAGAAAGAAAGGTCATCTTCAAGTCCAACAGAAAGATCAAAACCTCTTGCTCATATAGAAATTTGTCTCAGAGTAAGACAGAATCTCCCCCAGAAATCCGTCTCAGAAACAAAATAGATTGCATCATTTCCTGATTTAAGAGAGGCTGATTCCTTAACAGTGCAACCATCTGTGAGGGAGAAGTTTGAAACGATTCCAATTTTAAGCACTGGAACACTTTTAGCATTTTAAAGGCTACAATCTCACAGTCCTTACGTGGAAAAACGATGGACGGGAAACTATTCAAAATACTTAGTGTTCAGAGCTGGGACTTCCTGACTGAGCTTGCAAGTGGAAAATACATTGCCTGAGACAATGCAAATATCAGAGCAACTAAGCATCCTTAAAAGGGTTAAATTCTGATTTTCCTCTGCCTGTTCTTCATCCAAGTGCAAACTGTACTCTGGATATCGACACCAACCACATGACTGACACGCTATCAGTACACTGGAGAGCACCTCATCAAAGTCTGCAAACCTTACAATTGCTGATAGCTTGCAAGAAATATGATGCAAGTACAGATGCTAGTCCTTAACAAATTGGTATTATTTAAGTTAACCTTTTTCCATTATCCTTTTTCCTTATACTACAAAACTACAAAATCTAATCAAAAGGAAAGTCTTACAGGATATTTTAGTACTCTAACATACAACTGTTGGACACAACTAAAAATTCTGGGTAAAAGTAGTAAGCCCTTATTCAAAAGGGGCAAAATGAGATGAAACAAAAATCAGAACTGGAATAGAAATGACAAACTTGGACTGGAAGTTTCCATATGAAGACAAAATAGGGACAAAAGGCAAGCCAGCCCATTGGCAGAAGCTATAACTTCATTTACTTTTGAAACAAGGAAACTCCATTATACGTAGCCAAGGAATCACTGGAGATACAGTCCTGAGAAAAGGCATGGAAATTGCCAAGGAAGGAAGCAGTTTAAAGACCTTTTCTTGTGTGGTGAATGAGCAGCTGCGAAAAGAAAATAATTAGTATCTGTACTCCACCAACAATAATGTTCTCTGATAACAAGCAGGTAGAAAGAGAATCTTGGAAAGGCCTCAATAAAGGCCAAATGTCTATGGATCTGCTTTTCAAAGAATGATAAGTTCACCATACTAATGAGACCATCAATTCATCTATTTTCCAACTCTCCTCAAACAGGATGCTGATGTGCTGGGAAAGCACAGCTGAAATGACCAGAATGCCAGACAGTCTCTTGTGTATAGGACCATGTAAGTTAAACCCTTCCCAAATGCATTTCAAATTTTGAGAGAAATCGGTAACAACCGTCAACTGTTAGATGTACTGTTACTGATACTGCAGGTGGCCATTCAATCCCTGACTCAAACAAATTACCCTATCTATTGTCATATCTCAGCTTCAGTCTCTGAAGTGGGGAAAACAATATAACATTTAATGAAGTCATAAAGAAAAACAGGAGACAACTGAACCAGGAGGGAAAAAAAAGAATTTACAAAATGAACAGAAACTAACTATATATTTAAAGGACAGAACCAAGCAGTATTTGATCTCATGTGATAGAACCAATGAAATTCTGTGAGATACACATTTTGCATATTAAATGTATACCTCCCAGGTGTTACTAACCATTGGTGGCCAGCCAAGCACTTGCAGAGACTCTGATACCAGAGGCAAGTTCGGAATTCTGCACACTGCAGAGACAAGGCGGGCAGAAAAGGAAATGCGTACATTTGGTTTCTGAACAAATTTGCCACAGTTCAGAAAAAGTTCTTCCTTCTGATCTCAACAGTAAAGGTACTCTGTATGGTTTTGCACTGGTGCACTGATTTTGAGATACAAGACTTTTTTCAGACATTGGTCAGATAAACTGCAATGTAGTAGGCAAATTTTACATCAGTGGTAATTTATAAAGCAACAGAGGCCAAATTCCAATTTAAAGCTATGCAAGACCCTGAAGAGAAGGTACCAATCAAAAGCAGAAATGAACTGGAAGTATAAAAATTATGGGAGAAGAACTAAAAATCAGACAGACATCTGAAATGGAAAAATAAATTACTTTTGTTTTCATCCATTCTCTTCTGTCACCTGATTTGAAAGGTATGATTCCCTAGAAAACACAAAGACACCTGAGGGACTGTTGTAGCAAGTCTGAGTTAAAAAGTATGGGATGTTGTTGTTTGTATAACTGACTTACATTACCCATCCTGTGCCTTTTGAGTCTTAAGAACGGAAATTAAACATATTGTGTTCTCATTTGGGAAATACAGTTACTGTTTTTTACTGATACAGATACTGCTTCTTATGGTGCAGTCTGGAACATCAAGCACCTACTTTTTTATTATTATTATTTTACAAATATACTGCTGCCAAGGACTGAAACAGGTATTATAGGGACCTTAGGCTGGTCTGTACAACCCATTTAGAGTGGATGTTGGTGGATCTCTTGCTCGAGTTAGATTTGAAATAACAAAAGCAAAACACTGTGGCTCATACATGACCTACACCTGGAAAGACAAACAGAACAGTGCAGGATATACAGTCCACTGTATGAACAGTGCAGGAGAACAGAGGCAAAGCCTTCAGAATATTATATATGTTCATACTAGCTAGAAAAATGTTTGAGGAAAGTAACTGTGGAAGAGTGGAAACAATTAGGGTCAGGAAAGGAACATATGCGATACTTAAAGACTTGATACACATTTACATACATTTCTGATGCTAGTCGTGAAGGCCACTCTCACCTTGAACATATGGTCCTGTTTCAGGGTGTTCTCTGACTCTGAGTGTGTAAGGTTTCTTGTGGTCCGACTGTTTTAGCAAATCTCGGACGCGCTCATTATATATTTCTAGAAAACTGAAAAGCAAAGAAATGTAATGTTAAGTGCACACAACTGGAAAAACACACACACACAACAAACAAACAAACAAAAAATCAACAAGAATATACTTAGTGTAACTATCTAAATCTTGCATTGACATTCACGACAAAGTTAATTAATTCATTATCTCTGTTACTGCTCCTTCTTACACAGTACATGTTGAAAGAAGTAAGAGTAGCAAACTTCCAAGAAGCAAGAGGCATCAAGCAATTTAAAAATTCACAAAATCTGCTTTTTTAACACTAGTAAGCTCAAATCCTCAAGTTTCCAAATGTAGTGCTGAATAAAGCCAATGGAAACCATGAATAAGAATGGAATGGAGAACCATATGGAGAACTATGGCTCAAATTTAGGAGTTAAACAGGAAGTAAATTTAGCTGTCTACACAAAAAACAGATCTATACTGAGATGGAAAACTAACACCAACACTTTCTTATCATTCCCCTGTGTTCTCCCCCTTGTTCCGAAACAATTATTATCTGAGAAAACAGAAACAAAATAAACCAGTCTTTGCTTTATATGACTACAGGAATGTATTTTTGAAAGCATCCATAGGATTCCCAAAATGATGACAAACTTACCTGACCTTTACTCTGCAAGATGCTGTCTGGTCTGAGTAATCATCTTTCCTTGAAAAGAGGCCCTGCACAAACAAGTTGATGTACATTTTAAATCCATCAAGCAAACCTAACAGCTTAAACAATTGCAAGTGAACTAAAAAATACATACCTCACATATACGAGGTGTCAGCCCAATGGATGCCTTCAAATAACAACACACACACAAAAAATGAAACAATGTATTTGCTATCATTGTTGCAGAATGAATTTTTAAATAAAAAACAAATAATAAGAAAAGGACAGAATCATGGCACAGCACTGAGGTTATGACTGTATGGTAGATTACAACACAAACCACTCTGTATTGCAGGTCAGAACAGCATGGCAATGTCTTACTATTCCAGCTGAAGCATCTAGCATGGGACTAGTGCGCTGTGAAACGTCACCTGTCTTAGCTTCAATGAAAATGCTTCTCATAGTAAGAGTTATTTTAGAGCAACTTACACAGCATCAATAAGAAATTTAGAGACTTCTTGGATTAAATCCAAGCACTGTTTGATGTAAAGACACTGGGCATGCCTTTGTCAGGGGTATTTCAACATAGATAAAGCCAGGACAATACAGACTAGTTTGGTTAGTTACTGATATTTTATTTTTCCTTATTCTACTTATTTTATTTTGTGCTATGGCATCATAGAACTTTCTGTTCTAGAGTTATAAATCTGGTCTGTCAGAGAGAAGTTACAGGCTGCTAAAAACACTCAAGCTATCCAATTTAAAATTTGCCTCAACAGGCTACACAGCACTGAATCAGTGTTCTGACATGATTGCTCACTATTTGGTGACTGCAACACCCTGTGAGAGAGAATCTCAGGCTTAGATGGAATCTTCTTGCTGAAGAGCATGAAAGGCTTTTAGAGGGTAAGCTTGAAGAGGGTTGGAGGTACAGAGAAATTCCAGATTCCTTAAATAAATATACTACCACAGACAAAAGTTCAGTTTAGACCAAACACTTGGTTCTTCCTAGTTACGATCACTGTTTCAAAGTGAATGCACATTACGGAAGATTAAATCAAAGCAGGATTTCATTAGAGAAACGAATCACTTTCTAAGTCAGAAATATCTAAGAAACACAATGACCTGGCAATTTTCTTAGAAAGAAAGAATGATAATTTCAAGAGTTGGCTATTCTGAATTGCTAAAATATTTTCAAAATAATTTAATACAAATGGCCTAGTTTATCTCTCATTAACTTTTATTTTAACATTTCACGGAGTTAAGCTTGATTTAAAACAAAACAGAGAATCAGGTCATGATCTGACAAAATCCAATTGGTGATGTCTGTGGGTTAAAAATAAATAAATAAACCCAAACTGTTGTCAAAAGCACAAACCATGCCAGAACAGTCTTTTTGTATCTCTGGAGCTTGAACAAATTTTATTCGTATTTCACTTTATAAATTGAATTAGCATAAGGGAAGTAATTAGCTGCCCACTCTAGAAAAAAACATTAAATAGAATTTCTCCTTTTAACAGGCAATTCACACTTAACCAACAACCAATAATATTTATGGACAGAGATCAAATTGCCTTGCATTGCAGCCAAACACAGGTATTCCTCAACTGACTCCCATCAAAATGAGTACCATGGGTAAAGGGCACCGTAACTGGTTCCTGGTAGCCAAGTGCCTTAAAATGCAACACTTTTTAAAAACACTATTCAATTCATTTCAAATCTGGAGGTAAAGCAAATATTAGTTTCCACAGGCCAAAGTATAGCTTCTGCAACAGATAAATGTCTCAAGTAGGTAATGAAGCTTGTTATAAAAGTATTCCTTTGAATTGTATCCAGATTTATTTGTGAACGTAACTTAATTTCAGCATGGCTAAGATTGCCAAAAAAATCCATGAGAAGAAATACTTCTGTCTTCTAAGCCAGCAATAAGTTTCACACACAGTAAAATAAAGAAATAAAAAATATTTCAACACCACTACATTCACTATTTTTTTAGCTGATGCTACGTTATTTACTTAAGTGTAAATGCTTGCCTCTTATTTTATATATAAAAACACCAAGAAAAAACATGAGCATTCTGCTAAACCAGCACCATTATCACAATTTAAGAATAAAACAATGTTTCTACATCCCACCCTCAGCCCTAAGTGTAAAACAAATGGTATAACTCACAGGTGTTCCCATCATTGTGTAAGTTTTTCCTGAGCCTGTTTGCCCATATGCAAAAAGGCAGATGTTGTATCCTCTAAATGCACCTGACAACACAGAAGTGCCAAGGTCCTGGAACACCTGGAAAGACCAATAGAGACAGAACAGTCCATGAGTAACATACCTCCCTAGAAACATTCTGCATTACTTGTGGAGCTTTCAGCTTTAATAACACCATATGAACAACGAACTTCATAGCATCCGTATTTCTAATTAATGAGGCACAATGTTATGTGTCCAGCATTCACCCATCAGATCACCCAGACATTGGTACGCCAAGCACAAACTGAGCACTGTTTAACTGTGACTTCCTGCCTGCCTTCTCTTATTTTATGATTAAAATAAGAGACTTAAATTCTTGAAGATCTTCTTTCCCCA
The DNA here is from genome assembly GCF_011077185.1 of Oxyura jamaicensis. Classification (NCBI taxonomy): domain Eukaryota; kingdom Metazoa; phylum Chordata; class Aves; order Anseriformes; family Anatidae; genus Oxyura; species Oxyura jamaicensis. Next base: position 20,932,052 of record NC_048897.1, read on the forward strand.
CCCACACATATTTTTATAGCCCTCAGTATAAGCCTAGCAGAAAAGCATCTCTTTGCAGCAATGACATAAATAGGAGCATTAGACAAGACAATTACAGGGCAAAACCAAAGTCTAACCCACAGTCTGCAAGCTATACCTCACCCAGGCAATGCTTCTTTCTGACCCATTTGGTCAGTAAGCAACGCCACCAAACGTTAAAATGCATTTCTGTTCATCACACACAGACAGTGACATGCCTTCTGCTGCTTGTAACGCAGGGCCAGGTATGGCTACTACCAAATCAGCCTCAGTGGCTTCCAAACCTCACATTGGTCTCACCGCGGCTGCAGAAGTTGGGCTGTGACAGCTAGGCTACCCACACTGCAAGGCTGGGATAATAGTTGATTCTGCTTTCCCTCTCCTTTTCAGAGACACAGCTGCCCCAAATCGTGGCCATGTTCTCAGAACATCAAAGCCTTCCCACAGACCAGCTGAAGGGACACCTGGCAAAGTTTTCTAGGAAGTGCACATTGGATCAATGGCAGACCGCCAAGCCCTGAACACAGCATTAGCCTTTCAAAAGAAATGTTGCAAGTATTAATGATTTTGCCATTCACACAAGAACCTAGCTAAGGTATATAGAATGATGCATAGGATTTCCGTTACCAGGCCATTTGGTTCTCCACCAGACAGATAAATGTATTAATTTGATATACAATTCAACAGAAAAATGAACTTCATAGATATCACCACTCCATCGAAACTGTCCAGAAGAGATTTAAATCCCCCTCCTGAGACTTTTATTTTCAGACTGTACTTCAACTCAAACTGAGACAAGAAGCTAATTTTCATCTGAACAATCAATGACATCCCCATTTGAAGAATTCGACTACCCCTGCCTATACACGTAAAGGTACGTAGAATGTGGGAGCATCTGCTTCATTTTATCAGATCAAGGACCTTCTTAATTCAAAGAGAGTCATAAGTAACACTGAAAGTCATAAACAAAACATACAGACACAGACTAGACAAGGGCCAACAGAGGCAGAGACAGTCCCCAGTCAGTCTCTAATGGATCGCCAAGAAACTGATGTGTAGCTTTGGAGAGGGCCAAGCTGGACTTGCTAAGCAACAAGCCAGGGGAAACAAGAAGAACAGAAAGATTAGGGATACTTGAGGCATGGCTGCAGGGCTACGAAAAGCTTATTAAGGAAAGTTTAAGGGAAGCAGACGGGAGGAAAAGGTGCGCAGAAGTGGCTGGTCTCACATAAGCAGCAGATCAGTACGCTTGTCTGACTGAGCCCCATGCCTGATCACCACAGGCTATCCTATTTTCTTATTAATTTCTTGATGATGTTCCCATGTGTGGTGGTTTTAC